>NC_054588.1:0-247020 GCF_017654505.1 Polyodon spathula
AAACACGACCAAAGGAAAACGTAATGTTGATGTAAAGCAATTCTTTCCCAATTTTAAACTGTTTCTGTAGTCTGCTAATGTGGCTTTTAGAAAAGCCCCTTTAAGAGAAATCGACCTGCCAAAGCGATACAGACTTAAAAAATATGTACAAGTAGTCAGGAAAATGATTAATACAACAACTAAGAAGGTTTAAAATGGCCCAGTCTTTTTGCAAGTTTCTTGTAATAGTTTTAAATAATTTTACTATTATGAAGAGATCCAATTTTATCTCTTTTAATGTAAACGGCTGCAGACAGGGTTTTAAAAAGAGCACAAGCCTTTGAGTTTTTAGAACAGAAGAGGGCGGGGATCGTTTTTTTTTTTTACAAGAAACACATACAGATTACGGGAATGCTGCTGATGGGAGGTGAAATGGGGAGGGCAGTGTGTGATGAGCCATGCCTCTAATAACAGCGCTGGGGTGGCTGTGCTTTTTAGATCGGGGTTAGGAGCAGATAGTTTAGAAGTAAGAGAGATTATTAAAGGAAGGCGCTTAACAGTAAGAGCTAAGGTGAGGGAGGCTACTTTTAACTTCATAAATGTTTATGCTCCTAATATAGGGAGAGATCGTATGGTGATTTTAAAACAGACTATCTTAGCAGTTAGTGATGAAGACTTTTTATTAGTGGGGGTGATTTTAATTGCACAGTGAATTTTAATATAGACAGAAACAGTATAGAACCGCATATCCCTTCTGCGATGGAATTAGCTACAGTTTTAAAGTTCAGTGGCTTGGTTGACATTTGGAGGCGTTTGCATCCCACCACTCGCCAGTACACATGGTCACATCACATTTCACAGTACATAGCTAGAGCACGATTAGACAGGATCTATACATTTAAACATCAACTTAATACATTTACAAAAGCCAGTATAATACCAACCAGCCTGTCAGACCATCACTGTGTGCAGAGTACTGTTACACTACCTAAGGAAACACATACCGCACCATTTTGGCATTTTAATACTAAACTATTACAAGATTTCACATTTGTGCAACAGTTTAGAGATTTCTGGAAAATTTGGAGAACACAAAAAGATCAGTACAGAGATCTGAGGCAGTGGTGGGATTTTGGTAAGGTACAAATCAAAGTTTTTTGTCAAAAGTATACCTCTGGTGCAACCAAGTCACTGAACGCAGCTGTGAGAGAGCTGGAGACAGAGATTCTTAAAATTGAAAACCAGTCTGAACAGAGCACAGTGGCACAGGAGAACTTGCGGGAGCAGCGACAAGCCTTGGGCAGCCTGTTGGAGGAGAAGGTGCGGGGGGGGGGGGGCAGAGGTGCGATCAAGATTATCGAGCTAAGAGACATGGATGCCCCCACCAGCTGCTTCTTCAGCCTGGAGAAGAAGAAAGCAAGCAGCAAGCAGATGCACTGTGTCCGGCTGCCCTGTGGGAGAGAGCTGCTGGAGCAGGAGCAAATCAAAGAGGCGGCGGTGCAGTTTTATACTTGACTGTTTTCCAGTGAGCCATGCAGTCAAAATGACAGGGACAAAATGACAAATGACAGTCTGCTGGCTCTGCTGAGGAGCAGGCTGTCAGGGTGGGCGGTGTCTTGTTCTGCTCCGCCTGTGGCAGTAAAGGTGTCCGCTTATGCTGATGACATTAATGTGTTTATTTGCAGCAACCAAGATGTCCAGCTAGTACAGCAGAGCCTTGAGACATTCCAAGGGGCTTCATCAGCAAAAATAAACTGGGCAAAGTGACATGTTCTTGTCAGGTAGCTGGAAGGAAGGGAGCCCTCCTGTTCTGCCACAGACATTGAGGTGGGAGAGAACAGGACTAAAAATATTAGGTGTCTTTCTGGGAACTAAAACATACATGGATATGAACTGGGAAAGTCTTGTGGACAAGGTGAGAGGTTGGCTTCAGTGTTGGCGGGGGGTCCTCGCTCGGCTGTCCTTTAGGGGGAGGGTTATTGTAATTAATAACCTGGCTGCCTCTGTGCTTTGGCATAGGCTTATGTGCCTGGACCCTCCCCAAGGCCTGATTAATGATATTCAAAAGATGTTTGTAGCGTTCTTCTGGGGTGGGAGGCACTGGCTGAAGCCAGCCATGTTGTACCTCCCTCGAGATGAGGGGACAAGGGCTGGTCAGCATTGCCAGCAGGGTAGCGGCTTTCAGGCTGATGACAGTTCAGAGGCTCCTGTACGCCGGGGAGGAGGCTCACTGGAGGAAAGTGGCCATTTTTATCATCAAAAAAGTGGGGGGCCTAGGGTTAGGAAAACATCTGTTTTTAACTGACCATCACATCCTGAACAGTTCTGGTCTGCCTGTTTTTTATCTTAATATTTTTAAAATGTGGAAGACTCTTAAAGTGAAAAGGGAAGAGGATTTGACAGGGCTGAAACTGATGCAGGAACCTCTTTTCTTCAACTCTCTGTTCCCAGCACCGTGTCTCAGGTTGCAAGGGAAGGGTTGACCAGACTGGCCCATTTAATGTTACCTGGGAATTCTCGCTGGCTCAGTGCTGCTGAACTGGGTCGCAGGCTGGGATGGCGAAGTGAGAGGCAGGTTTAAAAGCTATTGGATAGTGTTAGGAGCCGTCTTTCTCTAGGGCTCAGAGAGGTCCTGATGGAGGAGATGGCAAAAGGACAAGAGGAGGATCAGAACTCTGACTTCCCAGTGCTGCTTGTGTCTCCCCAAGTAGGTGGGGAAGAAGAGCAAGAACAGCAGGAGTATGGCAAGCTGTTAAAAACTGACAGAGTTATTAACAGATTCTTCCACTGCCTAGAAAGCATAAAGCTTTATTTTTTTAGTGTTAAAAATATTTTTTATAAGGAACTAAAAGGATTGGTGGACTCCAAGTGGAGGGACAGTCTGTGAAAGAGGAAACAGCCCAGATGTGGAGAGTTCTGTATAAGCCGCCACTTGACAAGAGAACTGGAGACTTGCAGTGGAGGCTTCTCCACTGCATTTTAGCAACAGGGAGATTCCTGCACAGAGTAGACCCGAATATCAGCTCTGTGTGCAGTTTCTGTGGGCAGGAGGAGACAGTGGTTCACACATACAGTGAGTGTGAGAGACTGCGGCCTCACGGAGCTGCTGCAGGGGCTGGGAGTCGCTTTTAGCAAACAGCTTTTTATTTTTGGAACCCCTTATAGTTTTAAAGAAAAGGAAAAGTGTGTTTTAATTAATTTTATTACAGGCCATTTTAAAAATTAGGAAAAGTAGGCTGTCTGGAGCAGGGATAGCTGATGCAGTCAGGCTGTTCAGGGTGTTGGTGGTCAGCAGATTAAAGGTGGATTCACCTATTTTAGCCTGGTTAATGATCTCTGGGGCTTTCAGAGGAGGTAGGGTGTTGGAGACATGCTGTGCTCTGTAGATGAGGAGGGAGAGCTCACTGTGCTGCTGTAAAACAATTTTTTTTAACTAAAAAACTTTTAACTGTTTTAACAAGAGTACAGTGTATTATGTTTTTATTTTATTTATTTATTTATTTTTAGATGCTGAGTTAGTTTTTATCGAACCCACACTCAGCACAAATATAAATATATAAATTTGTACTTTTGTTTTTTTAAGGTTTTATTATGTGTAATATTGTAGTTATTACATAGAATAAAGGACTTTTAAAAGTCAAAGTCTCTCTCTCTCTCTCTCTCTTCTCTCTGTGGATTGTGGGAGGGGCCTGTGAGCAAAGAGCAAGGAGCAGTAAACTGTGAGCTCTATTAGTAACTTTAAATTAGTTTAAATAAATAGATTATATAGTCTATAACTAAGAGCGCTGTGATGTGTAATAATAATGATAAACAAACAGGCAAGTCTTTGAATATTTAGTGGCTCCAGTGTGTTTCGCGGTATGAATTTGAGATTTCTCTTGTTTGTCGGTACAGAGATGCAGACGGAGCGTGCAAAGAGGATGGACTCTGCAGGAGAAGAAGCGTCCCTGAATTCACCTGAGCTGCCCTGGAACCAGTAAGACCCCCGATCCAGTATTGTACTCCAGGGTTTCTTTTCTCTTGGCTTCAATGCGTACCCTTCTCGTCCTGCTCTATGCGCTCAGTTTGATGCGTCACTTTCTCCTCTTCTCTTCTGTTTCAAGTTTCTAGTCGCTATTGAACTTGTTTCATTGGCACCGGATCACATCAGGCAGCCTGGGAGTAAACTGCGCCAGTGAGTGTGCGAGTGACAAATGTTCTGAACCCTGTGTGTGTGTTAGTGTGTTTATAACCCTGGTGCTCCCTGTGTCTCTCTCTCTCTATCTGTGTGTCTGTGCTTCTGAACCCTGGTGCTGTGTGTGTGTGTGTGTACGTGCGCGCGCGTGTGTTTCACTCTGTGTTTCTGAAATGTTTGGTCTTCTGCTGTTCAGGCTCTATTTGAAGAGAAGGGCCGAGTCCAGGATCCAGTTAAGGAGGAGAGTGTGCTTCACTGGCCCTGCTGCTGCTGCTGTTACCAGGGTATTGGCAATCCTCATACTGGCTGCTGGCAGGGTCAGCGGCAGTGAGTTTGTGACAGTCCCGAGCTCAGTGAAGTGTACTGAGGGGCAGGACTGTATCCTGAGCTGCACCTTTAACTACACAGCTGGAGACTGGGATGAGAAGACAGCTGTGATCTGGAAACGAGTGGAGTCGGGCCGGATTGTTCCGGGAGGGCTAGGGTGTCCTCGGCTCACCGTGCACCAGCGCCCCTGTGGTCTGGCTGGGCGCCTGCAGGCATGCCTGTAAGCTGCCCAGAGCTGTCCTCTGACGCTGTAGCTCCTGGGCAGCTGCACGGCGTGTAAAAAAGCGGGCGGCTGATGGCACATGCTTCGGAGGACAGCGTGTGTTCGTCTTTGCCACTCCCGAGTCAGCGCAGGGGTGGTAGCGGTGAATTGAGCTTAAAAATAATTGGACACGACTAAAAAATAATTGGCAACCACTAAAAGAAAGGGGAAATAAAGCATGTGGGCTGCGTGCTGGGGCGCCTCACTCCTGTTCACTGTAGTGCCACTGAAGGGGAAGAAGTAACTAATATAATATAAAACCCTTGAGGCAAGACTGGTCGCTTTGCACAGAGCAGCGCCTGCATGATTACACTGCGCCTCGAGTACACTGCCACGCTGAACTCTTAGAGGAGGAGGAGCAGGAGCAGGAGGAGGAGGAGCAGGAGCAGGAGGAGGAGGAGGAGGAGGAGACTGCGCTGGATTCTCAGGCTGAGAATCCAGTGTAGTTGGCACGTCAGCATCACAAGGGCGATTCATTTTGTTTAGGAATAATAAAAACATGGACTCAGATTTTAAATGATGTATTTATTATTTACTCATAATGTCATGTGATTTCATTCTTTATCTTTTCATTAAGTATGAAAAAAATTTGACTCATTTATTCAGACTATTGAACTTTTGTTAAAAATTGCAAAAAGATATTTTTTTATGCCACTAACAAAAATGTTTATTTTATTTATTAATTTGAAGATTTCTCTTTGTTTTTGTTTATTATTCAGTCAAGTGCGTGCCTGTTTATTACAAATGCAGTTATGAAAGACTTTACAATGACAAAACTGCCTCTGAATGTCTCTGCCCAAAAACTTCTAGAATGCCCCGTTGGTAACTGTATTAAACTATGGGATGTAGAGCATATTGAATGTTGATTTTCTATGGGCCAGTCCCAGTGGAAGGCTGCAGGGACTTTAAAATCCAGAATATGAAAGATATTCAGTATATATATATATATATAGAAGCATATATATATATATATATATATTATCATACCTATATATATATACAGCTCTGGAAAAAATTAAGAGACCACTGCAAATTTTTCTTAAATCAGCATCTCTACATGTATGGCAGCCATTCCATTCCAGTGTCTGTTGAATTCCAACACAGGCACACCTCATTCTACTGAATGAGGTACTGATTAGGGGATCACCTGAACCAAATCTTATTTAATGAGGAAAAGTATAAAAACCATTCTGTGGTCATCACTATCCTCTTGCAATAGGACCAGCTGGATGGCAAAACAGTGCTAGTAGTACCTCAAAAGTAATTGGAATCAAAGCATAACTATTGACCATGCCCAAAGAGTTGAAAAGGAAAGTTTTGAGTGAGGAAAAGAAGGGTTCAATTCCGGCTTTACTGGCAGAGGGATACAGTGAGCGTCTGGGTTGCTTCCATCCTTAAAATTTCAAAGACAGCGGTTCATAAGAACAAGGTCAAGCAGCACACATTGGGGACAACAAAGCTACAGACCGGCAGAGGGCGAAAACGACTCTCCACTGACCGGGATGACCGCCAACTCATTCGAATGTCACTCAGCAACCATAGGATGACATCAAGTGACCTACAAAAAGAATGGCAAATGGCAGCTGGGGTGAAGTGCACGGCGAGGACGGCTCGAAACAGGCTCCTAGGGGCAGGGCTGAAGTCATGAAAAGCTAGAAAAAAGCCCTTCATCAATGAGAAGCAAAGAAGAGCCAGGCTGAGGTTTGCAAAAGACCATAAGGATTGGACCGTAGAGGACTGGAGTAAGGTCATCTTCTCTGATGAGTCCAATTTTCAGCTTTGCCCAACACCTGGTCGTCTAATGGTTAGACGGAGACCTGGAGAGGCCTACAAGCCACAGTGTCTCGCACCCACTGTGAAATGTGGTGGAGGATCAGTGATGATCTGGGGGTGCTTCAGCAAGGCTGGAATCGGGCATATTTGTCTTTGTGAATATGCATGAATCAAGCCAAGTACAAGGTTGTCCTAGAAGAAAACTTGCTTCCTTCTGCTCTGACAATGTTACCCAACTCTGAGGATTGGTTTTTTCCAGCAGGACAATGCTCCATGCCACACAGCCAGGTCAATCAAGGTGTGGATGGAGGACCACCAGATCAAGACCCTGTCATGGCCAGCCCAATCTCCAGACCTGAACCCCATTGAAAACCTCTAGAATGTGATCAAGAGGAAGATGGATGGTCACAAGCCATCAAACAAAGCCAAGCTGCTTGAATTTTTGCACCAGGAGTGGCTTAAAGTCACCCAACATCAATGTGAAAGACTGGTGGAGAGCATGCCAAGACGCATGAAAGCAAACCTTGAAAATCAGGGTTATTCCACCAAATATTGATTTCTGAACTCTTCCTAAGTTAAAACATTAGTATTGTGTTGTTTAAAAATGAATATGAACTTATTTTCTTTGCATTATTCGAGGTCTGACAACACTGCATATTTTTTGTTATTTTGAGCAGTTGTCATTTTCTGCAAATAAATGCTCTAAATGACAATATTTTTATTTGGAATTTGGGAGAAATGTTATATATGTCAATAGTTTATAGAATAAAACAAAAATGTTCATTTTACCCAAACACATACCTATAAATAGTAAAACCAGAGAAACTGATAATTTTGCAGTGGTCTCTTAATATATATATATATATATATATATATATATATATATATATATATCATATATATATATATATAGGATCGTGGGGTACAAAGAACCTGGTCAGGAACAAAAGCAATACTTTGGAGAGCTCCAGCGACGCAGCCTGTAGACAAGACAATACGATTACGATGCAGTAAGGTAGTTGAACTTTCTAATCGTGTAAACCTGTCTTGTGTGTTTTATACGCTGGGAGCTGGGAGTGCAGGCAGCACCTGAAGACTCTTTGATTCCTACGTTAATACGAGGGGAGACTTTGTTTCCATTTGCAATAGCGATCAGAAAAGACTTGGAGGGCGTGGCTCGGCGCACAGACCGCTTGTACACAGTAAAGCTGGCAGTGCGGAGACTCACTGTGAAAAGCAGCATAGCAACGAGCACTGTATCACACCGAACATTTATTAAATCAAGGGAAGTAGTGTTAAAACTGTACAATGCATTAGTAAGACCTCATCTTGAATATTGTGTTCAGTTCTGGTCACCTCACTATAAAAAAGATACTGCGAAAGAGAAAGAGTGCAAAGAAGAGCGACCAGAATTATTCCGGGTTTAAAAGGCATGTCATATGCAGACAGGCTAAAAGAATTGAATCTGTTCAGTCTTGAACAAAGAAGACTACGCGGCAACCTAATTCAAGCATTCAAAATTCTAAAAGGTATTTACAGTGTCGACCCAAGGGACTTTTTCGACCTGAAAAAAGAAACAAGGACCAGTGGTCACAAATGGAGATTAGACAAAGGGGCATTCAGAACAGAAAATAGGAGGCACTTTTTTTACACAGAGAATCTTGAGGGTCTGGAATCAACTCCTCAGTAATGTTGTTGAAGCTGACACCCTGGGATCCTTCAAGAAGCTGCTTGATGAGATTCTGGGATCAAAAGCTACTAACAACCAAACGAGCAAGATGGACCGAATGGCCTCCTCTCGTTTGTAAACTTTCTTATGTTTTTATGATTACTAGCGCCTCCTAGACGCAGACCAGAGCAGGAACCGCATTTTTTGGGGAAAAAAAAATAAAACATTTTGGATTACAAAAAAATAAATAAAATGGGATGGAAGGAGGATTAAGAGGTGAAGGACAGGGAGGAGGAGTGTCGCCTAATGGCCAGACATCCACAGTGATATAACAAGCCATCTCCGGGGTGCCTCCTCTGCGACCAGGACCATCTGTTCACCAACTGTCCCTTCCACCACTATGAGGAGGAGGAGGAAGAACTGGCCCAAGAGAGGAAGGTGGGGAGAAGGAGAAGGGGGAGAGGAAAGCTGCAACAGCAAGAGGAGGTCAGGGATGATGGCTTGAAGGCCTTTTACCGGTACCTGGCAGCAGAGTTGTGCCCCGGCTGTGGGGTATATGGGTACATGTTGCCCCTTTGCCCCACACAATATGCAGAGGGGGAACTAATGCCCAAGTGGGAGGAGCCCGTGCATCCAGCGCCCAGATGGGGGGACCTTGAGCGTCCACCACCCAGACGGGGGGACCGTGAGTGTCCAGCGTCCAGATGGGGGGACCATGAGCATCCAGCGCCCAGACAGGGAGACCGTGAGTGTCCAGCACCCAGACGGGGGGACCGTGAGCATCCAGCACCCAGACGGGGGACCGCGAGAATCCAAAGCCCGAGGGACAGCTTTTTCCACCTCCACCAGCAGAAGAAAAATGCCTGCTGTTTCCACCTCCACAAGCAGGGGAAGAATGCCTGCTGTCCCCATCTCCACCAGCAGGGGGAGAATGCCTGTTGGTTTTGCCCCGAGAGCGAGAGAGAGAGCCGCACCAGCCTGAAACAAGGGTAGACTACACGCCACTCCCACCCCCATCACCAGGAGACTACATGACACTCCTACCTCCGTCGCCAGGAGGCTACAGGCTGCCTCTGCCTCCGCCACCTCCACCACCAGGAGCAGAGCAGCAGGAGCTGCCTCTGCCTCCATCACCATCAGAGGGAGAGGAGCAGGAGCTGCCTCTCCCTTCACCAGAAGGACCAGGACTGGATGCTGGCGGTCCTCAGCAGCCCTTGCATAGACTGCTGAGGGAAGCACGGGGAAGAACCGCCTGGCCGCAGTGGCCCCCAACCTGACTCCCCTCACATCATTGTCCAAGGATGGCTTCACGTCATCGCTCAAGGATGCCTGCCTGGCATCACCTGGGGTTGCCTGTTACTCCACATCGCCTGGGGCTGCCTATTGCTCCGCATCGCCTGGGTCTTCTGGCTCTGCTTGGCCTCAGGTGACAGTGTGGCCGGAGCCTCACCAGAGGGAGCTGCTGGCTATGAAGAAGGGGGGGAGGTCAGGAGACCACCTTCCCCCGCAGCAATTTCACTGCAGGAGTTCTTGTGGCTGGAATCCCATAGGAGGGAGCTGCCGGCTCAGAAGAGGGAAAGGTCAAGAGACCACCTTCCTCAGCAGTCTTTCCGCTGCTGGAATTGCCCCAGCTGAAGAAGTCAGTCTGGGAGCTGTCAGCACACCTGCTGACAGCCTCGCCATTAGCAGCATGAGAGACTCGTCCCACTGTTAGCAAGTCTACTAACAACATTGCCACACATGTCAAAATTTAGCATTAGGGGCCCAAGAGAAAAATTTTACTTTCTAAGGGGGCTAAAATGCCATGGGTGGTCTCATTCGATGGACAATAGCCTAATCTTTCAGAAATGACCAGGTATGTCATTTTATAGTACTGTTTCCTGTCAATAATAGCCATTTTTAATCTCCCCCCACAGGTAAAAATGTGGCAATAGGGGTCCATGAGAAAAATTTAACTTTCTGATATTGGGAGCTAGTATGTCATGGGTTATCTAATTCAATAGACAATAGCGTAAAGTTACACAAGTTACATTCTTAGCTGTATGTTTTTGATCAGCAGGCCTTAAAGAAACCTATATAGTATTTCCTCGTGATACAATACTGTCCGTATTCAATAAAACAGTGGCATTAACAGTACATTAATTTGAAAATTTGGCACCTAGCTGTGGAGCCAATTGTGTATTTGAATGGCCCGTATGTATGTGTGCACGATATATTGTGTGGTCTCGCCTGCTGTCATATCGGTACATACTGTGGCAACACCAATGATAGCAGCTTGTCGGGGTAATGCCATTACTAATGGTGACTGTCTATCATTCTGCATTCTCGCTTTGCTGTTGTGTGCAGTTGCTATATTGGTAGTGAATGCGCAGACGGTTTTGCGAGGCACAAACAGATTTACGAATTGCGAAAACTGCTATATTCCAATGTCTCACAAATGTTTTGTGCCGTTTTGGAATATTTCTCATTTTGTGCCAATGCACTATTTTTTTGCGAGACACATGTTTAGCGAGGGGATTGTGTGAAGATCGAAGATTGGGCCCAGGATATTTAATTCATATATTTAGAAAAAGTCAAAAAATGGACACACACGTATGACTTACAATGGAAGAGTAATAAACATTTTAAGTCCAAAATGGGTCACAATGACCTGCATGGTGGTTCTAGTGTTAAAATGTAACACACTGTTCTGCTGCTGCAGTAAACACAGTTCTGTCCTTTTTGGTTTTATTTGATAGACTACACACCCTGGGTTTGGGGTTAAGGTTTTTATTCTGTATTCAATTTTTGAGTGAATTTTGTGGAAATAAACTTGGTTTTTACTGATAATTATTTGTGGTGTGAGAGTGTTATTAAATGTGAGTGTGTGTGTGTGAGTGTGTGTGTGTGTGTGTGTGTGTGTCTGTGTGTGTGTGTGTGTGTGTGTGTGTGTGTGTGTGTGTGTATATATATATAGTAAGGCGGAGATTACACACAAAAACCACACAACACAGGAACAAGTAAAGTTTAAAACCTGTTTATTTTAACAGGCTTTGACAGAGGATGAGGGGCTTTAGGAGTGTTTGCAAACATTAAACAAAACAAACAAAATAACCAATCAACCAAACAAGTTATTTGAGAGAGAAAGGCAGTTTGTAACTGATTCCGGCTCACTTTTCCTGCCAGCCTGCCAGTTTGTATAACTGCTTGGTGACGGCCTCCATTCTGCTCCTGTATTCCAGGGTGTGGTAGTTTCCCTCAGGGACCCCTTCAAACCCGTGCAGGAGACCCCAGCAGCAGCCTGCGATCACCCCCGTCGAGTCACTGTCTCCTGCGGGGGTCAAGCAGCTTAATAACACTGTGTCACAATTTTTTTTTTTTTTTTTTGTTCCTGGGTAGTAAGTGTTATTTCCTAATTGCTTATGCCTCAAAAGTATAGAAAATGGCTATTATTCCCCACAAACTTTGCTTTTGTGACCAGGACAGTGATTTTTCAAAATATCACTATTTCCAATGGGAAAACGGGCAAATGTGTGTCTTGTCGTTCACATAAAGTCAGAAAAAAACAACATATGAATCCAAATTAACATGTATTTATACTAAAGTAATACAAAAATGACTACAAAAGATTTAGAAGTGAGTAGTTTTTCGAGATTTACGATTATACTGTATTTACAGTATAATCGTAAATCTCGAAAAACTACTCACTTCTAAATCTTTTGTAGTACCCCTCATTAAATAGTCAGTAATCAATTATTATAACACATGATCAATAATCTGTAATCTCAATCCAGTCTCAATCCAGTACTACCTAATCAGTAGCCAGTACTAGTCATCAATATTATAATTAATGCGGTAATTAAGATTAATAATTAGCAATCATCAATTTAAAAGCAGTACTCAATTACCAGTTTTGAATACAGAATAACCATTACTGAGATGACCAATAGTCATTAATAGAATATCAATAACCACTTATGCTTGATCAATAACTGCCATTTGAGAATCAGTATTAACTGATCAATACCTCCGTGGAACATGGCTCTGTTGCACAGCTCTTCCCAGTCAGGCCCTGCTCCCAGCAGGGAATCCAGCGCTATCATTGGAGCATCGTGCCCGCTACGTCCCGCCCACCCAGACAGGCTGAAACTCTGATAGGCCGAGTCACGTTCTGAAGGGCCATAGGGGTCAGGCCAAGTCACAGGCCCCTCCCCTGACACCAGACCCCTTTCAGAGAGATACCTGAGAGGGGAGGGATGGGGGGAGGGATTACAGTTGTGCAGGAGTGCCTCGGTTCAACTACAGTTACAGTTACATTGGAATTGCAATGAATTACAAACTGCACAATTACAATTGGAACTGACCCCAGGTCTGGTTCCCAGTTCTCACCATTCCCACTTGGCTGTGAAGAAACCCCACTCTCTCAGATTCTCCTCCACATCGACGGCGGCTGATTGGACGAACTCCATTGCCAGCGGCAGCGCCTGCACGAGCCCCACCCCCCAGGAGAGGAGTGGGCGTCGCTGCACTGCAAAGGCTGTGAACAGGGCCGAAGCTAACGAGCCCAGATAGCCTGATCAAGAAGAGAGAATGCGACCACAGAGTAATCAAACCAGAATGATAGAAGAAACAGATTTTGAAACCCATGCACTGCCTAGTCACTTTATTAGGACGTGCCTGCCTGCCTGTTTACATCTCATTGATTATTGATTGATCGGCTATTGACCACAACTGGATATTTGATTATTGATTTTGTTTGAGAGGTTGTTGATTATTGTTAGGCTATTGATTATTGGTTTATGTTACTGATCTCACCATGATCTCATTGATTACTGGTTGATAGATTTATTATTGATTGCTATGCTATTCATTATTGATTGGCTATGGATTACCGATTGATTTGATAGGCTATTGATCTCATCTGGTTCTCTTTCACTATTGATTGATTTTGAAAACCCAAAATGTAATGACTAAAGCTAAGGTTTACAATTTTAGAAAGGCAAATTATGAAGGTATGAAACAGAGACTAACAGAAGTAGACTGGAGTGAAATAGAGAAAACATCCACAGAAGGATGGCTGTTTTTTAAAAATGTACTAGAGGCGCAAAACAATTACATCCCAAAAGTAGACAAATCTAAATCTAAAACGAAATTGCAAAAATGGTTTAATAGATTATTTGTTTTTTAAAATCAGCGAAAAAAGGCACTTTCAGAGCGTTTAACCCTTTGCAGTCCATTTATTCAGCGCTTGTCAGGCGCGTCAGGTCCAATGTATTTTCACACATGCTGCTTATTTTACACGGGTCATTTAAATTTTTAATAAAAAGAGTAAAACAGGTTTAAAAGGCACTGAATTGCAACAGGACACTCAGTACTGCATCTACAGCCAAACCCCACCAATTGTTCGCTGTATTTTTCACATACCTCTTTATAGACCTGCATACTGATAAATCCTCTCCTGGTCACTCGTTTTATCACCAAACTCCTCAATAATGCAATCCAAGTCATTATTTTATTACTATAACATCTCAAAAAGCTCTGCAAATGTCTGTGATATTCTTTGAGCGCTGGATACAGAAGCAGCTACCTCCTTTGTTATGTCCGTGTTACCTCTGTGGTGAATGGGGCTATGAGATATGCACTTTTTTCGGTTTCATTCGACTCCTATCAGTCTCACTCGGCCATTGAAAGGTTTTCTCAGCTTTTTCTGGAGAAAAAACGACTAGAGAACCGCGCTTGACGTCTTTTTGATGATGTTGGACAGGGTCCAACATTAGACTGGAAAGGGAAAATTGTAATGTCGGACATAGGACCGCTACAGGTTAAAAGGGACCAAAAACAAAGTACACATAAAGAGACCTGGAACTGCAAACGCAAGTAAAAAAGGAAGGCCAAAGACAGAGATAGAAATGAACATTGCTAAGGGGGTTAAAACCAATTCCAAAATGTTTTTCCAATATTAGAACAGCAACAGAACATTCAAAGAGGAGGTTAAATGTCTAAGCGATACAAATGGCAAAATCATAGACAAAGAAAAAAATAGCAAATATATTAAATGATTACTTTTCACAAGTTTTTACAAAAGGAGGATACGGACAACATATGCCCCACATGCCAACTTGTTCCTATCCAGTTTTAAATAACTTCAGCATAACAGAGGCAGAAGTGTTGAAATCCCCTGGGCCGGATGAGATCCTCCCAATAGTACTCAAAGAAATGAAAGAAGTTATTTACAAACCGCTAACCAAGATCATGCAACAGTCTTT
The DNA here is from genome assembly GCF_017654505.1 of Polyodon spathula. Lineage (NCBI taxonomy): Eukaryota > Metazoa > Chordata > Actinopteri > Acipenseriformes > Polyodontidae > Polyodon > Polyodon spathula. Next base: position 14,430 of record NC_054588.1, read on the forward strand.
TGACATGGGTTGTACCAACAGACTGGAGAATTGCAAACGTAATACCGATCCACAAAAAGGGAAACAAAGCTGAACCGGGTAACTATAGACCAGGGGTGTCAAACTCGTTTCGTTTGACTGGCCTGATCCAATACCCTGGCACTTGACGCAGGCCGGGTGACAGTTAAAAAAATACAAAAGACGAACCCAAAACCCCAAACCTTTGCATGAGGAACACAAATTTTCATGTTGCTATGATTGCTGTCAATCGCCGACCATGTGGGTGAGACACCAGTGCGTCAGCTGGTTTGAGTAGACGACACCAGTGATACCAGAACAAGGTTCTGTAGTGACAAGTGTTATTGTGTCTTTATCTGTGAAAAGAAAAAAGTGGAACAAGAATGCTCTGTGTTTCAAGAGAAATGGGGAATTTCGTATTTCTTTGAGGGCATGAATGGAAAGCCAATGTGCTTTATTTGTAAGCAACATGTGTCTGTTGTGAAATAATACAACATTAAAATACACTATGAAGCAAACCATGGCAAGAAATACGATACATATACAGGAACGGTACGTGAAGATAAATACTCTGAATTAGTTTGATGTTTACTAATGCTTGTAGCATAGGTGATGCTGCTGTGAAGGCAAGCCATGTGATTGCTCACAAAATAGCTGTTTCTTCAAAACCATTTTCTGATGGAGAGTTTTTGAAGAAATGCTGCTGAAATAGTGCCTAGAGAAGCAGCAATCTTCCTCCATCATGAATATCAACAACTCAAAATGTTATTCTCAACTCAATTCGATATCCTCAGATATCCTCAGCCCAGTTATCTGATCCAGATGTTGCTGTGCTGGTTCAAGCAAAGGTTCCAGGTATCAGGAGCAGCAGTAGCAGCCACTGATGTTCTTTGCCTTTACCTTTTTGCTGCGTGCTAAATAAAAAAAAAAAAAGATCAGTATCTATTTATATTTTGCAAGTTTTTTTTGTTGTGCTGTGACAAATTAATTTTCATGTTTAGATATTCGTTCAAGATTTAGATATTTGTTTGGATATTCGTTTTAAAAACGCTATCAAAGCCATTATATGTAGCATGGTATTAAAGCTGAAAAATATTCCAGAATTAAGACGGGCCTTACATTACCCTTGTGAATTAACTACAAAACAAAGAATGCAATACAGTAGTTAAATCGTGTGTTTTTCAAGTAAAAACACTTTTTTTTTTTTTTTTTTTTTTTAAATAATCACTGCCTGTGTTGTGCCTTGGCAATAAACAAAGTGGTCATAGATGCGTTTTTATAAAGAAATAACGCTGATTTTTAACTTGAATAACACTTCAAATAAAACACACAATGTTAAAAAGATGGCGTTGTACAAAATAAACAATAATTACTCACTGTTTTTAGGATTGCTAGGATTGCATGATGAAACAAAATTAAAACGTTGATTAATATACAAGTTTTGCAAATATGACCTGTATCATAATACTGCAGACAGAAACGGACCCTGATTGTAGCGGCGGTAAGAATCCAAGCGTGCAGCTTGTATCTTCCAAAACAGAAAGCAAATTTATTTAGCAAATAGAGTGAATAGCCACGCTCAGGCTGATCTTAGCTGACAGTCAGAGTGCACCAGGAGAACCCCCCCCCCCAATGCTCCATGCCCCCCTCCCTTCAAGGCAGCAGCAGCAGTGCGGGAAAGCGAGCAGCGGCTCCAGCGAGAGTAAAAATATATATATATATATATATATATATATATATATATATATATATATATATATATATATATATATGTAGCAGGGGGAGATCTGTGCTGACTCTGCTGGCGTGTTCACAGTGCTGCAGGAAGAGGGCAGCAGTCGTCCAACAACCGCCTGTGAGTCATGGCAGTGACACGGGGAGGTGGGAAAGGGGGTGTGTGGACTTTCCCTCTCTCTGAATGGCTGGGAGGCGGGTCTTGGGGAGATTGTTAGCCCTATAAGATAATGTTCTACTGTTTCCACAGGACTGCCCTTTTAGACGTGCAGAAGCGCTGGTCGAGGACCGAGAACCAGCTTGGAGAAAGACAGCAACCAACAAGCCAGAGAGTGACAGCGGGGAACCCTTGGGCAGACCCCCGAAATATTGTTTAGAGCAGGCAGGGAGCCGCTAGAGTAGGTCAGTGATCCGGGTCGTACGGGTAGCGACAACTGGGATAATGCTGCCAAGTGCAGCATCTTTTATTTGTAGTTTTATTACTGTTTTATTTTCCTTTTTCCTTTCGCCTTCTGTTTTCATTATTATTTTGAGCACCTGCGAGTGCGCCCACAGTTAATTTATTTACCAGCTTTGGTATTCCTGTGGTGCTGTCTATCATCATTGATAGACAGCCCACGGACAACAGTGCCCTCTGCGGGTAAAAAGTGTACCTGCCGAAAATAAAACGGGGCACCGGTGTGGTGTTTCAAGTACATCTGTTCTGTCTCCCATGTCAGTGAATTATCCACCACCCTTCCACAAATATAATATATATATATCTGTAGATATATATATTATTATCATACGGCTTCCACATATATATATATATATATATAAAATCTTACACAGGGAAAATAATTTCTAACAGATACAGACATTTGTTTTTTGCTTTGAATACATGTGAGAAAACAATAATTCTTGTATGTCTGTCCCTGCACCTTTTTTTTTTAAACCTGTATTCTAGTGAATAAAAAAATAATATTCCGCAGGCCGGGTGACATTGCTCCGCAGGCTGTATGTTTGACACCCCTACTATAGACCAATAAGCCTGATCCAAAAGGGAGATCGTGTCTAATTAACCTGCTTGATTTTTTTGAGGATGCAATATCAACAATGGATAATTACAAGCATGAGGCATGGTTTATTTAGATTTCCAGAAAGCTTTTGACAAAGTCCCGCATAAAAGATTAATTATCAAACTGAAAGCAGTTGGGACTCAAGGAAACACATGTACATGGATTAGGGAGTGGTTAACATGTAGAAAACAGAAAGTACTGATTAGAGGAAAAACCTCAGAATGGAGTGTGGTAACCAGTGGTGTACCACAGGGAACAGTATTAGGTCCTCTGCTATTCCTAATCTACATTAATGATTTAGATTCTGGTATAGTAAGCAAACTTGTTAAATTTGCAGACAACACAAAAGTAGGAGGAGTGGCAAACACTGTTGCAGAGGTCATTCAGAATGACACAAAATTAGGAGGAGTGGCAAATGACATTTAATAGAGAAAAGTGTAAGGTACTGCATGCAGGAAATAAAAATGTGCATTATAAATATCATATGGGAGATACTGAAATTGGAGAAGGAATCTATGAAAAAGACCTAGGAGTTTTGGTTGACTCAAAAATGTCTTCATCTAGACAATGTGGGGAAGCTATAAAAAAGGCCAACAAGATGCTCGGATATATTGTGAAAAGTGTTGAATTTAAATCAAGGGAAGTAATGTTAAAACTGTACAATGCATTAGTAAGACCTCATGTAGACTATTGTGTTCAGTTCTGGTCACCTCGCTACAAAAAGGATATTGCTACTCTAGAAAGAGTGCAAAGAAGAGCGATCAGAATTATTCCAGGTTTAAAAGCCATGTCATATGCAGACAGAATTCAAAATTCTAAAAGGTACTGACAACGACGACCCAAGGGACTTTCTCAACTTGAAAAAAGAAACAAGGGTCAGGGGTCACAAATGGAGATTAGACAAAGGGGCATTCAGAACAGAAAATAGGAGGCACTTTTTTACACAGAGAATTGGGAGGTAATGTTGTTGAAGCTGACACCCTGAGATCCTTGAAGAAGCTGCTTGATGAGATTCTGAGATCAATAAGCTACCAACAACCAAACAAGCAGAATGGGCCGAATGGCCTCCTCTCGTTTGTAAACTTTCTTATGTTCTTATTATTGATTGGTTTACCTGTAGGGTGGTTGTGAGTCATTCTCCCTGTCTCGATGGAAACTCTGATTAAATCAGGGAGCTCCTCCGGCCGAGGATACCTGAGACACAACCAATGAGCATCACTCAGAACAGAGACATAGCCAATGAGAATCACCGGAACAGAAATACATTAATTACTGATCTCACCTCAGCCCGATGCACATGGCTCTCATTGCGGCTCCACAGCCAGTCGCTTCGGTATTGAATGGGATCCGATATCCACCGGGCACACCCGGCCTAAGCTGAGAGGTACCTGAGAGAGAGAGAGAGAGAAAAAGAGACATATACACACAGGCATTATAACTTATAAACAAAGAGAGACATATAGATAGATAGATAGATAGATAGATAGATAGATAGATAGACAGATAGATAGATAGATAGATAGGTTACCCAGAATGCTCGTTGGTCCTGGTTTTCTCCCCTCCATGTCTTTCATGGCCTCAACATAGCGAAGAGCAACTTCCTGCAGCAGCTCCTCACCTTCCTTCCCTAGAGGAAGAGGAAACAGAGAACAGAAAGTGAGTTTTGGAGAAACTTTGAAAATACCGCTAGTATTGCGAGTTACCTGTTGCTAGGGCCTCCGCAGTTGCTAGGTGCAGCACGGTGTCATCGCTGACAGGCCAATCAGGGAGCTGCACAATAATGTTCTTGAGCCCACCCATTTCCTGCAGCTCCCGGTGAATGCAGGGCCCTGATTGGTTGTACTCCCAGAGCTGGTTCCGGTAACCGAGGGCGTCGCCGGCTCCGCTTAGCAACATGGCTGCTCGGTAATGACAGGGTCTGAGAGAGAGAGAGAGGAGATTACCAACAGGTGAGAAGTGAGGTGGTAATCCTGATAGACTCCAATGGGAAATATCTGGACCAGGGGTGACGGTTCCCAGGCAGGAGGGTGACCAAGCTACGCTGTCCCACCACAGAAAGGGCCCTAAAGATCCTGTCAAAACTGAAACTTGGGTGCCCAAAAGTATCTCATCATACACATTGGCACCAATAACATGGCAAAGTCTCTAAAGCAGGTGGCAGACAGAGAAACACAAGCTTTCCGCAGCTCTAAGATCATGATCTCCACCCTGCTGGCCAGAGTGGATGTACCCAATGCACCATCTAGGGCATCAACGCAGAGGTCCCAGGTCATCGCCCTGCTGCCCAACATGCACCTGGCACACCACACCACCATCCAGGTGCACCGCAATAAGGAGACATGAGGGCCTTTGCCAAGGCTCTTAAGGATGCCACTCTGGGCCAGGACCCTACCAGCCCCACCCCAAGGAAAAGAGCCGCCCCCCCCAAACGCCCACCAGTGCCTTGGGGCATCCTGTCCTACAGATGACATGTGAACCAATGTCTGAATATAACAGTCCAGTTTGAATCGATGAACAGGGGGTCAGAATTCGAAATAGGTTTGCCTTCTGCTATATATTTCTGCATGGAAGCATATGGGAATAGAGGAGAGTCCATTTCTGATAGCTGAATAAATTGACGTTGCCAAAGCTGATTCGTTTCGGAAAGAGGATAAAGTGGGAATCCAGGATGAGCGTGAGATCACTGCAGCGAATACCCAGCATAGGCAGGTGGCAATAGAAGGAACTGCATATTCTGAGCATCTTAAAAAAACAAAAATGCAATTAGACATATTGTAACATAGTTACTTAATATCTTATGTTCTTTGTTTTTGCTTGGCCAAGTAATTTTCAATACAAGTATTTGCTCCACCCAGTGGTTGATTTGAAACCAGGTGTTTTTTCCTCTCAGCCAGGGCTCAGTCTTGCAACATAAGAACATAAGAAAATTTACAAACGAGAGGAGGCCATTCGGCCCATCTTGCTCGTTTGGTTGTCAGCAGCTTATTGATCCCAGAATCTCATCAGCAGCTTCTTGAAGGATCCCAGAGTGTCGGCTTCAACAACATTACTGGGGAGTTGATTCCAGACCCTCACAACTCTCTGTGTAAAAAAGTGCCTCCTATTTTCTGTTCTGAATGCCCCTTTGTCTAATCTCCATTTGTGACCCCTGGTCCTTGTTTCTTTTTTCAGGGTGAAAAAGTCCCTTGGGTCGACAGGTGTTAGTTAATGAGCTGCATGAGTCCCTGGGTTTGGTTTAAGAAACCCCTTGCATGGAAAAAAGGGGAATATAACAGGGTTTTTTTTGATGGATCGCACCACCTGTGTTAGCAAACGGTTTTCTTTAGTTTTGTCCTGTTCTTTCTTTTTTGTTTTGCTACTTTGCTCTTACTCTGGACTTATTGTTTGCTCTGGATGTTTTTTCTGTGTGTTTTCATGCTGGATTGGCTTTCCTTCATCTCCCTGTGGATTACAAAAATATTCAGCAGCTTTATTTTCATCACACTCAAGTCTGCCTTGGACAATTTGGACAGGAAGAGTGGATGAGATCTAACCAACTCTCTTTTTTTATTTATTTTTATTCTTGCATTATAACTCTTGCAAGTGGACAAAAGCTAATATTGGGGTGCAATGTATTTGGCTATACCGTATGTTATACCTCACAGTTGTGAAGCCTGGACTTGGGACTTATTCTGGGTTGTGACTGTGATTATATTACTTTTGTTTTTTGGTTGCTCTATTTTTTTCTTTTTGTGCTGGCTTGTCTTGTTCTTGTACAGATATGCCCTTATTGTGTTGAGCAATATACTGTTTTTCATTATTATTATTACTTTGTTGTCCTGATTATTTATTTGTTTATTCTGATTGCTGTCTATATGTTTATGTTCCTGTAGAGTGATCGTTACAATATAGTCTCTATTGTTAGGTCATCAAGTGTAGAGAAGCAGCCTTGACGGAAAATTGAAATCAAACTGGCAAGAATATCTATAGAGCTAGGCAGGCGAGAAGGAGTTAGAGAGCTGTTAGAGATTCTGCGCAGGAGGAGACGGACAGCTGGTATTGATAGGAGAGTTGGAGAGATAATGGACATCAAGCGAAATTGGTATTGCATTCCTGACAGATAGGACTGGATTGTAGCTGGTCCAAGATGTAAAGAGTCCTTTGCGTGTCCTATAAAAGCCATAATCCAGTTCTGGTTGAATAGGGTCGGACTAATCCTGCTTTGGGAGCAGAAAGTCAAATAGGTGGTCCAGCCGGTGGAATAAGAGGAGCGAGTGTGCAGCCATGTATGCTTGCACTGTATTGAGTAGTCATGATAGCTGGGTTCAGTTGAAAATTATCTGGTTGAACTGGGGTGTCACTGCTGGAGTTGGCCGAGCTGTAGGGACCTGTTATCGCAGAAGAAAAGTATTGATTTCTTTGGCCAAAGATGAACCCATAGATGTGCTGCTGCGACTATTGGGTACATTTTGAGAAGAGCTGTGAATTTTAGATGCAGTGATAGATTAACGATTTCTAGTAGCCATGCACTAGAAAACCACTGGCTGTTTAAAAGGCCTCCAAATCCCTTGAATGAAGCGTCCATTAATAAAGCCAGGTGGTGCGGTGCTGAAATGAAATGTTCATAAACCATAGAGAGGCCATTCCAGTGCTGTATGAGAGCTGACCACATTTTAATGTCTTTTCCAGCTTCTGATGAAATACTGATGTAGGAGTCCAAGTTTTTTGCTGCTGAAGAAAGAACAATTAATCGAGATATAAATGCCCACCCTGGTGGATAATGCTAACTGCAAAATTAAAATGACCCAGTAACGAGGACATTGCGCTTTCCCTGATTGTTTATTGATCTGGAAATTATGGACACGGGGAGGCAGCTTCAAACTTTCAGTGTCCAGTATGATTCCTGGAAACTTCAGTGAATGAAGGGGAGCGATTGTTTTTTTTTCTGAAAGCGGGACGCCAACCTCTGAAAATACATTTAAGATTGGTGATCACTTCTGCTAGTGGATCTGAGGGAGGAGATAGAAAGGAAATCAATCGAGTAGGTGGAGCAGAAATGCAACATGTTATGAATTGTGAAGTACCCAGCATAGCCTCAGACAGCATCAAACATTTTCGGGCTGCTGTGGCAAAAAGTTAACTGCATAGAAGAACAGAATTTACAGTGGCTCTCAAAAGTATTCACCCCCCTTGGACTTTTCCACATTTTATTGTGTAACAACATAGAATCAAAATGGATTTAATTAGGAGTTTTTGCCACTGATCAACACAAAAAAAAAGTCCATAATGTCAAAGTGAAAAGTAAAATCTACAATTTGTTCTAAATTAATTACAAATACAAAACAGAAAATAATTGATTGCATAAGTATTCACCCCCTTGAGTCAATATTTGGTAGAGGCACCTTTGGCAACAATTATGACCTTGAGTATTTGGATAAGTCTCTACCAGCTTTGCACATTGGACACTGAAATTTTTGCCCATTCTTCTTTGCAAAATTGCTCAAGCTCCGTCAAGTTGGACGGGGACCTTTGGTGAACAACAATTTACAACTTTTTCCACATATTCTCAATTGGACTGAGGTCCAGGCTTTTACTGGGCCACTCCAGGACATTGTCCTGCTGGAAGATGAATCTTCTCCCACGTCCCAGGTCACTTGCAGACTTCAGCAGATTTTCCTCCAGGATTTCTCTGTATTTTGCTGCATCCATTTTGCCCTCTATCATCATAAGCTTTCCAGGCCCTGATGCAGAGAAGTATCCCCATAGCATGATGCTGCCACCACCATGATTCACAGTAGGGATGGTGTTCTCAGGATGATGTGCGGTGTTAGGCTTGCGCCAAACATAGCACTTAGCGTTGAGGCCAAAAAGCTCTATTTTGGTCTCATCAGACTCTTCTTCCACTTGGTTTCAGAGTCTCCCATATGCCTTCTGGCAAACTCTAGCCAAGATTTGATGTGAGCTTTTTCAACAATGGCTTACTTTTTGCCATTCTCCCATAAAGGCCAGTTTTGTGAAGCATCCGGGCTATTGTTGCCGTATGCACAGCATCTCCCAGCTCAGCAGTGGAAGACTGTAACTCCATCAGAGTTGCCATAGGCGGAGGAATGGTGTTCTTTGGGTGATGCACCATGTTGGGTTTGCGCCAAACATAATGTTTTGCATTTAGGCCAAAAAGTTCAATTTTAGTTTCATCAACCCACAAAAGTTTTTGCCAAATGGCTACAGAATCTCCCAAGTGTTTTTTTGCATACTTCAAACTGGATTCAAGGTGTCTTTCTTAAGTAATGGCTTCCTTCTTGCCACCCTACCATACAGGCCAGATTTGTGGCGCTTGGGATATTGTTGTCACACGCACACTTTGACCAGTCTCGGTCATAAAAGCTTGTAGCTCTTACAAAGTTGCCATTGGCCTCTGGGTAGCCTCTCTGATCAGTCTCCTTGCTCGGTCATCCAGTTTGAAGGGACGGCCTGATCTAGGCAGGGTCTTGGTGGTGCTATACACCTTCCACTTCTTAATAATCATCTTGACCGCTGTCCAGGGGATATTCAAGGACTTTGATATTTTTTTATACCGATCCCCTGATCTGTGCCTTTCAACAACTTTGTCCCGGAGTTCTTTTGAAAGCGCTTTGGTGCTCATGGTTGAGTCTTTGCTTTGAAATGCACTACCCAGCAGAGGGAACCTGCAGAAACTGCTGAATTTACCCTTAAAACATGTGAATCACTACAATTTAACATAAGTGGAGCCCACAACTTGGTGTGTGATTTTGAAGGCCATTTTGTAGCGACGAGGTGCACTCGTGGAAATCAGAACACAAAATGATTCAATGACATGATGGCACTTCTAGAAAGATTTAATAAACCAGTGTCCATCAAGGCACTCTCATGATGGCAAGTCTTTTTTTTATAAAACAGTACTGTATCCATTGTGAACGAATCACTATCAGTGCCAAAAAGGTGTTATTTTAAGCGAAGTTCCTGTTCCTTTAGCCGGAGCATTTACAATGGGAAAAACCCATTACACCACAAGGGTGTTCCCTTAGGAGGTGTTCGTATACACGGAGACCACTGTGTATACACACACACACACATATACACACATACATACATATATACAGTGCCTTGCAAAAGTATTCAGACCCCTGACCAATTCTCTCATATTACTGAATTACAAATGGTACACTGAAATTTCTTCTGTTCGATATTTTATTTTAAAACACTTAAACTCAAAATCAATTATTGTAAGGTGACATTGGTTTTATGTTGGGAAATATTTTTAAGAAAAATAAAAAAACTGAAATATCTTGCTTGCATAAGTATTCAACCCCTACACATTAATATTTGGTAGAGCCACCTTTCGCTGCAATAACAGCTTTAAGTCTTTTGGGGTAAGTATGTACCAGCTTTGCACACAGTGTCGGAGTGATTTTGGCCTATTCTTCTTAGCAGATTTGCTCCAGGTTGTTCAGGTTGGTTGGACGACGCTTGTGGACTGCAATTTTCAAATAGTGCCACAGATTCTCAATGGGATTGAGATCAGGACTTTGACTGGGCCACTGTAGGACATTCACCTTTTTGTTCTTGAGCCACTCCAATGTTGCTTTGGCCTTGTGCTTTGGATCATTGTCCTGCTGAAAGGTGAATGTGTTAGGTTTGCGCCACACATAGCGCTTTGAGTTTTGGCCAAAAAGCTCTATCTTGGTCTCATCTGACAACAAAACCTTTTCCCACATCACAGCTGGGTCACTCTCATGCTTTCTGGCAAACTCCAGACGTGCTTTCAGATGGTACTTTTTGAGCAACGGCTTCTTTCTTGCCACCCTCCCATACAGGCCAGTGTTATGGAGAGCTCTAGATATGATTGACTGGTGCACCATTATTCCACTCCCAGCCACTGAACTCTGTTGCTCCTTCAAAGTGATTGTTGGCCTCTCTGTGGCTTCTCTCACAAGTCTCCTTCTTGTTTGAGTTTTGAGGGACGGCCTTTTCTTAGCAGTGCCTGGGTGGTGTGATGCAGCTTCCACTTCCTGATTATTGATCCAACTGTGCTCACTGGGATATCCAAACACTTGGATATTATTTTGTACCCTTTCCCTAATCTATGCATTTGTATTACTTTATCTCTAACTTCTGTAGAATGCTCTTTGGTCATCATTTTCCTTCAGATTCACAGCCTTACCAATGATCCTTCAACAGTGGGGTTTTTATCCAGAAAATGTGACAGCAACTTTAATGGTTCACAGGTGGAGGCCAATGTTAAGGTAATTGTGTCCTCGTTAGGGCAATTTCTTTCATCGGTGCAAACTGGGAGCTTCCACAGCACAGGGGTTGAATACTTATGCAAGCAAGATATTTCAGTTTTTTATTTTTCTTAAAAATATTTCCCAACATAAAACCAATCTCACCTTACAATAATTGATTCTGAGTTTCAGTGTTTAAAAATAAAATATCAAACAGAAAGAAATTTCAGTGTACCATTTGTAATTCGGTAATATGAGAGAATTGGTCAGGGTGTGTGTGTATATATATATATATCCCTGCTATTATAATTTAGGTGCATCTGTTATGTTTGGGTCATATTGACCTGATGCAATTTCAAACTAACTTAAACAGCCTTAGAATGATTAACTGTTTTTATTTGCGAAGGTTCGACTCTTTTCTGCTCTTTTAATCCAGGAGCTGTGATAAAACTTCTTTGACTGCCAGCCTGGGAGCTCCTTATTTTGGAGAGTCTTTACCAGCAAGATGCTGTTGCAACACTGACAGAGAAAATGAGGCTCTGCCTTGTAGAGATATATAGTTTGTTTTTTGTTTATAAATATCTCCAGACAGGTGCAGCCATTTCCAGAGATAATAATAATACATAATAATAATAATAATAATAATAAAATCACAAATTGAAGAAGTGTTTTATTCCTGCACACACAAATCTACATAGACAAATGCCACGGGTCACAGTGACCAAAACATCTTATATGTATACATAACCTGTTCTAAAAAAAACCTCAAAGTTCTGTCTTCTGTGTACAAGTTCATGACCCCAACTTTGGAAAAGTCATAAAATATTATGCAGAAAATGAAAAGAAAAATAGCATTTAAGCTAATTGGAAACTAGAGTCGGGTCAAATAGACCCGAAACCTAATAGGAGGATATATATATATATATATATATATATATATATATATATATATATATATAATATATATATATATGCTTGACCTATGCTTTACCATGCTTTCACTGTGCTGTATTACACTTTGCTGTGCTTTTACTGTGGGAAACTTTCATAAGGGTTAGTTTACCAGGTTTTATTTTTTATTATTTTTTTTAAATATGCTTTACCACACCTCTCTGTGCTTCACTATTCTTGCCTATGCTTTACCATGCTTTCACTGTGCTGTATTACACTTTGCTGTGCTTTTACTGTGGGAAACTTACTGTTAAGGGCTAACATGTTTACACAAATGACTAGTTATCTAAAAATATATATCGTATCGCAACGTACAAGGTACAGCTCAAAGTTGCAAAAGTATTTATTTTACGTGGTGTACTTACGTAATCGTCATCTCTGCTCTCTGGACGTCGCTGCAGGTTTTTCAGTCGGCGTTTTGTAAAATCATCAGATTTTTATTTTTAACATACAAAAAAATCCGTTCGGTTTTCTCTACGTTCGAGTTTCTAGTAAACACCGACAGAGAAAAACACAAGCGCGGCCTCTCGTCTCTCTGTCTCCTCTCTCCTCCCTCTTATTTCTCCCGGTTTTGCACAATCAGCGAATTGTTAAAGGACGGTTTCCAAGTTTCATAAATAACTGCCCAATCTCTGTCCCCTCTGTCTCAACTTCAGATACTTTATTGGCATGACAAGTTCAACAACTACTGCCAAACATACAGTGCATGAACACAGCGGCACAGAAGCTGCTTGTGAGTCTGGCTTGTCTGCTGTGTGTCTGACCCTGTGACAGGACGCTACAAACGCTGCAGCTGTGACTGCTGACTTCCCAAGGACTGTAAAGCAAAATGCAGGTGCTCAGCACTCGGTTTGGGGCCCCCGAACTCCAGAATGTTCTCCCTTGCTCGGTGAGAGACGCACCTAATTTGGCATAAAACTCAATTTTATAATATTATGTCTTTCACACTTTCAACCTGATCATTTGTTGCGTTTTACTCTTTTGTTTTATTACCTTGTTTAACTGTTTATATTGTACTCAATGCTTATTGAGATGGCTTGCCATGAATGGCGCTCTATAAAACATTTTGATTTGATTTGATGTGATAAAATGCGATTAATATCAAGGTCTATCTGTGTACAAGCCTTTGTGTTTAGATGACTTTGTACAGTTATTTCATGCACTTCTAGCACAGTATTTATATTTACTGTGTTTTTGATCTATCACATTATTTTTGCACTTATTTATTATCAACCATTATTATAACTAGGCTATTTATTTTGTGTGCACATTTTTATTTAATTTGTCTTGCACGAGTGATGTCCTTAATTTGATGGCAAATAAGCAGCATAACATGATTTGTAAGATCTTACGATTGGTTGTAAAGCAAGTGGCCTGTCCCCCAAACTTAACTCCCATTAGAGTCAAAAGCCAGCTGTTCATAAGAACATAAGAACATAAGAAAGTTTACAAACGAGAGGAGGCCATTCGGCCCATCTTGCTCGTTTGGATGTTAGTAGCTTATTGATCCCAAAATCTCATCAAGCAGCTTCTTGAAGGATCCCAGGGTGTCAGCTTCAACAACATTACTGGGGAGTTGATTCCAGACCCTCACAATTCTCTGTGTAAAAAAGTGTCTCCTATTTTCTGTTCTGAATGCCCCTTTTCTAAACTCCATTTGTGACCCCTGGTCCTTGTTTCTTTTTTCAGGTTGAAAAGTCCCTTGGGTCGACACTGTCAATACCTTTTAGAATTTTGAATGCTTGAATTAGGTCGCCACGTAGTCTTCTTTGTTCAAGACTGAACAGATTCAATTCTTTTAGCCTGTCTGCATATGACATGCCTTTTAAGCCCGGAATAATTCTGGTCGCTCTTCTTTGCACTCTTTCTAGAGCAGCAATATCTTTTTTATAGCGAGGTGACCAGAACTGAACACAATACTCAAGATGAGGTCTTACTAGTGCATTGTACAGTTTTAACATTACTTCCCTTGATTTAAATTCAACACTTTTCACAATGTAGCCGAGCATCTTGTTAGCCTTTTTTATAGCTTCCCCACATTGTCTAGATGAAGACATTTCTGAGTCAACAAAAACTCCTAGGTCTTTTTCATAGATTCCTTCTCCAATTTCAATATCTCCCATATGATATTTATAATGTACATTTTTATTTCCTGCGTGCAGTACCTTACACTTTTCTCTATTAAATGTCATTTGCCATGTGTCTGCCCAGTTCTGAATCTTGTCTAGATCATTTTGAATGACCTTTGCTGCTGCAACAGTGTTTGCCACTCCTCCTACTTTTGTGTCGTCTGCAAATTTAACAAGTTTGCTTACTATACCAGAATCTAAATCATTAATGTAGATTAGGAATAGCAGAGGACCTAATACTGATCCCTGTGGTACACCGCTGGTTACCACACTCCATTCTGAGGTTTTTCCTCTAATCAGTACTTTCTGTTTTCTACATGTTAACCACTCCCTAATCCATGTACATGTGTTTCCTTGAATCCCAACTGCGTTCAGTTTGAGAATTAATCTTTTGTGCGGGACTTTGTCAAAAGCTTTCTGGAAATCTAAATAAACCATGTCATATGCTTTGCAATTATCCATTATCGATGTTGCATCCTCAAAAAAATCAAGCAAGTTAGTTAGGCACGATCTCCCTTTCCTAAAACCATGTTGACTGTCTCCCAGGACCCTGTTACCATATAGGTAATTTTCCATTTTGGATCTTATTATAGTTTCCATAAGTTTGCATATAATAGAAGTCAGGCTTACTGGTCTGTAGTTACCTGGTTCAGTTTTGTTTCCCTTTTTGTGGATCGGTATTACGTTTGCAATTTTCCAGTCTGTCGGTACCACCCCTGTGTCAAGAGACTGCTGCATGATCTTGGTTAGCGGTTTGTAAATTACTTCTTTCATTTCTTTGAGTACTACTGGGAGGATCTCATCCGGCCCAGGGGATTTGTTTATTTTAAGAGCTCCTAGTCCCTTTAACACTTCTGCCTCAGTTATGCTAAAGTTATTTAAAACTGGATAGGAACTGGATGACATGTGGGGCATGTTGTCAGTATCTTCCTTTGTAAAAACTTGTGAAAAGTAATCATTTAACATATTTGCTATTTTTTTTTCTTCCTCTACGATTTTGCCATTTGTATCTCTTAAACATTTAATCTCCTCTTTGAATGTTCTCTTGCTGTTGTAATATTGGAAAAACATTTTGGAATTGGTTTTAGCTCCCTTAGCAATGTTCATTTCTATTTCTCTCTTGGCCTTTCTAACTTCCTTTTTGACTTGCGTTTGCAGTTCTGTGTACTCTTTCTGTGTACTTTCTTTTTGGTCCTTTTTTAATGCTCTGTAAAGTGCCTTTTTTCGCTGAATATTTTTTTTAATTGATCTATTAAACCATTTTGGCAATTTAGTTTTACATTTAGATTTGTCTACTTTAGGGATATAATTGTTTTGCGCCTCTAGTACTACATTTTTGAAGAACAACCATCCTTCTTCTGTGGGTGTTTTCTCTATTTTACTCCAATCTACTTCTGTTAGTCTCTGTTTCATACCTTCATAGTTTGCCTTTCTAAAATTGTAAACCTTAGCTTTAGTCTTTACTTTTGGGGATTTAAAAAACACTTCAAATGAGACCATGTTGTGGTCTGAGTTTGCCAGTGGTTCTCTGACCTCTGTTTTAGTTATTCTATCTTCGTTATTTGAAAAGACTAAATCAAGGCATGCCTCCCCTCTAGTGGGTGCCTTCACAAATTGTGTTAGGAAGCAGTCATTTGTCATTTCCACCATTTCTATTTCATCCTTCGCGCTACCCACCGGGTTTTCCCATTTTATTTGGGGGAAGTTGAAATCCCCCATTAGTATGGCTTCTCCTTTGCTACACACATTTCTAATGTCATTGTATAACAGATTATTTTGCTCACCGTCTGAATCTGGCGGTCTATAGCATGCTCCTATTATTATGCCTTTTGAATTTTTGTCTGTTATTCTGACCCATATTGATTCGGTTTTATTTTCTTTGTCCAGGTTTAACCCCTGGGCTTCAAGACTGTTTCTTATGTATAGCGCTACCCCTCCTCCTCTTCTGTCCTGCCTGTCTTTCCTATACAGTGTATACCCACAAATATTATATTCGTCCCCATCACTCTCAGATAACCACGTTTCTGTAACACCTATCACATCATAGTTACCTGTTAGTGCAGTAGCTTCAAGTTCTATAATTTTGTTTCTGATACTTCTAGCATTTAGATAAATACATTTAATGGTTGTCTTACCTGAGTTGCTGTTCTTGTTTTGATGCGGTCTCCCTTCTGTTTTTTTGTTGATTTCTCCCCCCTTCCTTTCTAGTTTAAATGCTTCCGAACCTGCTCGAGGATCTTTTCTCCGAGTAGACTAGTTCCCTTGTTATTTAAATGCAGTCCATCCCGTCTATACAGATAGTCCTCGGTTGTAGAATGTGGTCCAATGATCAAGATAGGTGAAGCCTTCCCGTGTGCACCACGTCTTCAGCCATTCGTTTTGATTAATTATTTCCAGCTGTCCATATGGTCCTTTGCAAGGTGCGGGTAGTATACCAGAAAATACCACAGTTTTGGTTTTCTCTTTTAATTTCCTTCCTAGCTCTCTGAATTTGTTTTGCAGGGATTTTGGTCTGTCTCTTCCAATGTTGTTTGTACCGATGTGGACGACTACTACCGGGTCGTCTCCTGTTCGTTCTAGGAGCCTGTCCACGTTTTCAGTGATGTGCTTAACCGAGGCTCCCGGAAGGCAGCACACTGTTGTAGTAAGGGGGTCCAAACTGCGAATTGAACTTGCTGTGTTTCTCAATATGGAGTCCCCAACGCTCATGACCTCCCTTCTTTTTGCTGTCTGGTCACCACTGTCAATAGGGTCCTGGATGTTGTTCCTTTCATTCTCTTGTTGTTGGTTCTGCTCAGACTTGGTGTTAGAACATCAGAAAGTTTACAAGCGAGAGGAGGCCATTCGGCCCATCTTGCTCGTTTGGTTGTTAGTAGCTTTTTGATCCCAGAATCTCATCAAGCAGCTTCTTGAAGGATCCCAGGGTGTCAGCTTCAACAACATTAATGGGGAGTTGGTTCCAGACCCTCACCTATTTTCTGTTCTGAACACCCCTTTGTCTAATCTCCATTTGTGACCCCTGGTCCTTGTTTCTTTTTTCAGGTCGAAAAAGTCCCTTGGGTCGACATTGTCAATACCTTTTAGAATTTTGAATGCTTGAATTAGGTCGCCGCGTAGTCTTCTTTGTTCAAGACTGAATAGATTCAATTCTTTTAGCCTGTCTGCATATGACATGCCTTTTAAACTCTGAATAATTCTGGTCGCTCTTCTTTGCACTCTTTCTGGAGCAGCAATATCCTTTTTGTAGCGAGGTGCCCAGAACTGAACACAGTGTTCAAGATGAGGTCTTACTAGTGCATTGTACAGTTTTAATATTACTTCCCTTGATTTAAATTCAACACTTTTCACAATGTACCCGAGCATCTTGTTGGCCTTTTTTATAGCTTCCCTAAATTGTCTAGATGAAGACATCTCTGAGTCAATCAAAACTCCTAGGTCTTTTTCATAGATTCCTTCTTCAATTTCAGTATCTCCCATATGATATTTATAATGCACATTTTTATTTATTTTTTATATACTTTTCTCTATTAAATGTCATTTGCCATGTGTCTACTCAGTTCTGAATCTTGTCTAGATCATTTTGAATGACCTTTGCTGCTGCAACAGTGTTTGCCACTCCTCCTATTTTTGTGTCGTCTGCAAATTTAACAAGTTTGCTTACTATACCAGAATCTAAATCATTAATGTAGATTAGGAATAGCAGAGGACCCCTGTGGTATTCCACTGGTTACCACACTCCATTCTGATTTTACCGATGATAGACAGGACCACGAAATACTGATACTGGTACGGGAATCAACTGCAGGCGCACTCGCGGGTGCTCAATTAATAATGAAAACAAAAGGCGAAAGAAAAAGCTAAAATAAAACACAGTAATAAAACTATAAATAAAAGGTGCTGCACTTGGCAGCTTTACCCCGGTCGTCACTACCCACACGACCCGGGTCACCGATCTACACTCCCCGCTCACTCCTCCAACTAGCCACAATGCTTAGGGGTTCTGCCCAAGGTTTCCCCGCTACAACTATATCTCTCTGTGGTTTTGTTTTCTTCTTTTTTTGTTTTTCATTCCTCCCGGGTTGTTCTCTCCCGGCCGTTCTCAATCCTGGAACCGTGCTTCCGTACTCTCGGCACGTCTAAAAGGGCAGACCTGAGGAAACAGTAGAGCATTATCTTACAGGGCTAACAATCTCCCCAAGACCCACCTCTCAGCCACTCAGAGAGAGGGAAAGTCCACACACCCCCTTTCCCACCTCCCCGTGTCATTGCCGTGACTCACAAGTGGGTATTGGACAACTTCTGCCCTCTTCCTGCAGCACTATGAACACGCCAGCAGAGTCCACACAGATCTTCCCCTGTTACAGGGCCCAACAGAACTTGCTGTCCCTTCGGGCGATGCAAAGAAGAGCGATCAGAATTATTCCGGGCTTAAAAGGCATGTCATATGCAGACAGGCTAAAAGAATTGAATCTGTTCAGTCTTGAACAAAGATGACTACGTGGCGACCTGATTCAAGCATTCAAAATTCTAAAAGGTATTTACAGTGTCGACCCAAGGGACTTTTTCAGCCTGAAAAAAGAAACAAGGACCAGGGGTCACAAATGGAGATTAGACAAAGGGGCATTCAGAACAGAAAATAGGAGGCACTTTTTTACACAGAGAATTATGAGGGTCTAGAATCAACTCCCCAGTAATGTTGTTGAAGCTGACACCCTGGGATCCTTCAAGAAGCTGCTTGATGATATTCTGGGATCAATAAGCTACTAACAACCAAACGAGCAAGATGGGCCGAATGGCCTCCTCTCGTTTGTAAACTTTCTTATGTTCTTATGTTCTTATGTTCCGGGTGTGGAGAATCGAGCGGTGGACCTCTTCTCGGGAAGGGCCCGCACCCTTCGGAGTGGTGGCTCCGCCCTCATGTGGTGGAGCGCATTTGGGAATGTTTCGGGAAGGCACAGGTCGATCTCTTCACCTCGGCAGAGAGGACACGCTGCTCCCTATGGTACTCCCTCCACTGCTGCGGCGGTCCATTCGGCATCGACGCCCTAGCCCACGTATGGTCCAGAGAGCTCCTTTAAGCGTTCCCGCCTCTGCCATTGCTCCCGGCCTTTTTCGAGATGGTCCTGTCAGAGAAGGTATCAGTTATTGCCCCCAGGTGGCCCGGGAGAATCTGATTTTCGTCCCTGTGCCAGCTATTGAACGGCCCGCCCTGGGAAATCCCGCTTCGCCGGGATCTTCTGAGTCAGACAAGAGGCACACTTTGGCACCCGGAGCCGGGCAGGCTCCAGCTATGGGTCAGGCCCCTGAAAGGGACCGCTGGTCAGCCTTAGGGCTGTCAGACGCGGTCATGGGTACACTGCAGAATGCTAGGGCGCATACCACTAGGTCACTGTATGCCTGCAAGTGGAAACGATTGGTGCCATTCTAACGGTTATGATCCAATCTCCTGTCTCATGCCTGCCATCTTGAAGTTTCTGCAAGATCTGCTTGAGGCTGGTAGATCACCTTCCAGACTGAAGGTTTACCTAGCGGCTTTTTCTGCTTGCCATGCCCCTGTTGACTCAGTGTCCCCGGGAGCGCATGTCTTGGCTACCCGATTTCGCCGAGGTGCTCTGCGATTGAGCCCTCCTAGAAGCCAAAAAGGGCCACTCACCCCGAATGGAGCCTTGAGCCTTGTACTGGAGACTCTCAGGCAGGCCCCTTTTGAGCCTGTGTACTCCATCGAGTTGAAGCACCTGTTCATGAAAACAGCCTTCCTCTTGGCTATCACCTCCGCAATGCGGGTTAGTGAGCTGCAGGCGCTATCTGTGCATAGCTGCTGTATGCGTATGGGATGATGGTAGCAGAGTGTCACTGCGTGCAAACCCTGCTTTAATCTCCCCAAGGTGGTTACAGCCTTCCACGTGAATCAGTCCATGGAACTGGAATCCTTTCACCCTCCACCGTTTGCAACAGAAGAGGATAAGAGGTTGAACCTTCTCTGCCCTGTTCGGGCATTGAGAGGTTATGTAGATAGGATAAGAGTGCTGCGTCAGTCTGACCAGGTATTTGTCTACCATGGGACAGCCACTCTCCAAGCAGCGGCTGTCGTATTGGATTGCGGACACAGTCTTGACTGTGTATGATAGTGCTGGCTTACCCCCACCTGGGAGGATAGCTGCACATTCTACGAGAGGTTTGGCTACATCATGGGCCCTCTCTAGAGGTGCTTCCATGGCTGAGATTTGTGATGCAGCTAGCTTGTCTACCCCGCATACTTTATCCACGTTCTAACGCCTGAATGTGGTAGATCCCTCGTTGCCCTCACTGTGCGATGCTACTCTTGGACACTGAACCTAACATCTCTGAGAAACCGGGTTGTAGAGTGTGCCACAAATGCTCGACAACCCACCTCCACTGGGTAAACTTGGACTCTCCATCCTTGCTGTTCTGCTTCAGCAGCTAGTTCAGCATACCAAAGTTTCTTCCTCTCATACACCTCATCCACAGCATCCTCCAATGGCACTGTTAACTCTACCAGATGAACAAGGCTTGCTGATCCAGACCACAAGACAATGTCTGGTCGAAGGTTAGTGGTGGCAATCTCAGGTGGAAAAATAAGCCGTTGACCAACATCTCCCAGCATCTTCCAGTCTCTAACAGCTTCCAGTTGTCCTGAGCGAGGCTTGGTTTTAACACCTTTTCTTGGTGGTTGCTCTCCTGGACAGAGGAATATTGTCTTTTGTGTGTAATGCTTTGATGGAACTGGTGGCAACTTATTGGTCAGGTTATGCTTGTCTTCTAATGCTAAGACCAAACATCGCAGCACCTGGTCACGGCGCCAAGTAAACCGTCCTTGGCTAAGATCCACCTTACCTCCTGGCAAAATGTGCCTTAATGTTGCAGGTGATGAACACAAAGGACATGAGGGATCCTCACCCACCCAGAGGTTTAGGTTCTGTGGTGATGGGAGAACATCATACGTTGATCTGATGAGGAAACTGATCCTGCTCTGTTCCATTGTCCATAGGTCTGTCTATGACAGGAGTGCTGATATCCTGCGAACTGTGGTTTGATTCCTGTCGCTGGATTTCATTTGACTGACTTGACTGACTTTGTAAGAAGTACTGATCAATGCAAGGCCCTTGTCCCTTCTCCCTCAAGCATTTCATTCTTCCTTGATGAATCTTCAAACCCCTAACCATTGTTGCCTTGCTTCAGCCGCAGACACAAACCTGGAGTTCCATGTCTTTGTTAACTGCAGATCTTGAACTAGTCTTTTGTGAAGTACTCTCCATTCTCATATCCGTTTCTGTTCCTAAGTCGTTAACCGTGTTATCCAACACTGAGTCATCTTCCTCCCCCGCTCTC
This sequence comes from Polyodon spathula, assembly GCF_017654505.1. Taxonomy (NCBI): domain Eukaryota; kingdom Metazoa; phylum Chordata; class Actinopteri; order Acipenseriformes; family Polyodontidae; genus Polyodon; species Polyodon spathula. The sequence continues at coordinate 35,871 of NC_054588.1, forward strand.
GCAGACTCTAGGGGTATTTTTCTCTTTAATTTCTTAGAAGCCTTGGGCGGGTGTCTCCAGCATCCTGTTTACCTTTGAAAACAGCTGGATACTGCCGACCAGGGTAGCTAACCCTTGCCAACCCCAATGGGGTCTCTTTCCTCCTGTCAGCTGTCTCTCCAAGCTGTCACAAGGTCTTTTCCTTGTTGCCAGCTGCACTATTCACAGCAGTCATTGGATGTATTTTAATCTTCATGATTTCCATTACATTAGCTGCTAAATTGCATGCTGATTTGAACTCAGCTCTTGTGCCAAGATAAGCACCAACTAAGACGTTGAGGTAAACTAATGTGATCCATCTGCATCTCCACCCATTTGCGTTGTTTTCCATTTGATGATGTTAGCTGCTCCGGCTAAGGAAAACCACGATTGCTTTGCTCATCCTGAAAGCTGATTGAATGTTACGACAACCAATCAATTCTCTCACAGCAAGCAAACACAGTATTTTCAGGTAGGCATTTAAACCCATGTCTGCACGTTAAAAGGAGAGAGTACAGTGCAGATTACTCAAAGTAGGATAAAACCCCCACAGAAATCATACACCACCTGCTCCGTGAAGAGGTCCTGCACACACACACAGAGAATCCCCCAACAACAGCTGCAGAGCAGAGCTGGGAGAGTCCCTCTGCTGATCCCCATACACAAAGGAAGAACTCAATTCAGCAGTGTAAACTCCCTCCACTTCAAGCACTGGAATCAGCCTCAGGCAGTGCACTTAAACCAGGGTTACATTCCTACCTGCACCCTCCAAAACTTCCATTAATATCCAGGAGAGTCCTGGCACTGAACCCACCAGACACAAGGCACTGAAAAAACACTAGGCTTTGCCCTGGTAGAAAACTACCCCCTCTACTGGAGAGAACAGATTAAACACCAAAACAAGCGCCCCCTCTACAGTTCTCTCAACAGAGAATACACCCTGACAGAATCTCATTATCATCAAGAACCCCAAAACCAAAAGTCTATTAACTTAACCAGAATCAGTAACCACAAACTGGCTATTGAAATGGGCAGCACAGAGCACAGTGAGACCCAGAGAGGAGCAACTGAACCCAGAGACACAGTGGAGAGATTGAGACTGAGACCCACTTCATCCTCCACTGTGAGAGGGAGGTACAGAGCTGAGAGAGAGAGAGAGATACTCCCTCAGACTGGCAGACAGAATAGAGGGCTGTCTTCTCCAGAGTCGATAGGAGAAACTGCAGGTCTTTCTGGGAGAGATGAGAAAGGGAGCAGAGTTTGTAGCATCCTGCCACAGGGACAGAGATACACAGCAGATGAGATCGACTCACAAGCAGCTTTCTGCTTATTTCATTTCTGCTCTTTTGTTTTAATGTTTGGCAATACTGATGGCAGTAAGATGCATTCTCTTCTAATCAGTTCATCGAAACGCTAATGAATGGATTCTTTCATAATAGCTGGTAAATAAATACTCCTAAAGGCGCGGGAAGAAAATGCAGACATCTATTTATTGAATTATTTATGTATTTATTAATTGTGACGCATACTTACAGAACTTGCAGTAATACTTTTATACAAAATGTCTTTCAGAGATATATAGATATATCTTACAAAAAGCATGACATGAAATGTTAAAATGTATAGAGTGGGGTGTATATATATATATAATTTATATACAGAAATATTTGTTACTATACATTACTATGGCAGAGGTTGATAGTATTAGTTTATATTAGTGAGAAGTCTTAAAAGAGGAGAGGAGAGAGGGAGATGTGAGGAGAGAGGAGTGGGGGTGAGAGGGGAGTGGGGTCAACGGGAGAGCGAGATGTGAGGGAGGGGAGGGGGGTGGGGGTGGGGGTACAGTGTTCCTGGTGGTTTTGAGGCGCACTTCTCTCTCGTTGATTCAGCGCCCCGGTGCAAAGATGTAATCTAGGGCTTGTCTTTCTGCCGCGGCTACATTAGGGTGCCAAAGATCAACCGTAAAGATAACCCGGGGTCCAGCATCGGGGCTACCTGAGAGATAGACAGAGTTCAACAGTGAAAAAACTAAAGATGAGCTCCTCAATAAATCTTTTATTATTTTCAACGGAATAAATCAGGAAATAAATCACTAATATATAACATCAGAAGAAAGAGAGAACAAAGGAAGACGGGTTTAAAAGAAGAAACAACTCAAAAAATGAAAATATTAACAGAAAACTGAAATATCTTCAGGAGTAAGAAGAAAACACAGAAAAGTAAGGGAAAGAAAGACATAAAGAGAGAAAGAGGGAAACAAGAAACAGACAGGGCAGTAAACACAGTGAGGTAAGAATATTTCTAACAGCCTTTGGTGCAGGGAATGCCAGCTCTAATTGCAGTGGGAGAGTATATACCCAGAGCAGAGCTGCACAGAACAAACACACAGTGCTGAAGGACTGCCCTGAGACCCTTGTAGCAAACTTCACCAACACAGGAGTGAGCAGAATTAGTACGACCCTGGTGTGCCACACTAAGCACGCCATTTCCTGGCACACTGCCCTCTGCCAGAAATACCTAAACACTAAGAAGAGTGGGGTCAGCAAAGGCAGACAGATCAGTATATGGTGGACTGTGGCAAAGTGGTTGATTGTGTGCAGGTGTAGGAGTGATGCAGTGCACCTTAAACAAACATGAAGGGTTATAATACAGTTGGAAAGGTATTTTATTGTACCCAGGTCTGGTGACTAAATAATAAGACCCCGGCAATGCACAACAACGTGTACTGCGCGGCGTAAATAATAACGGGTTGCAGTCCTAAATAATAAACACAAATATCCGCCTGTCACAAAGACCGCTGCAGTGGGTGACGTCAGACCAGAAACAGGAAATAAATGACAGAGAGAGGTGGAGTTTGGTGGAGCTAAGCGAATGGTTTCGCTCAGCATTTAATAAATGAACAGACAGTCAGAAAATAAATGGTTGTAACAAACACAAAAACACAGGACCCGGCACATTCGCCAAAACAAAAGAGACAAACAAAACGGACTAACACTACACAAAACACGGTGAGCAGATATTTTAACTTTACGTTATTATTTTATTATTTATTACCTCCGTCTCCAGTTCCATTCTCCACTCACCGAACACACAACCCCGAGTGGGTGAAAACATGCTGTTTTTATGCAGCTGTACCGAGACTCGACTGCTAATCAATCATTCAATTGGAGTCTCGGTACAACTGCACGTGAATTAATAAAGTGCAATTCCCCGTGCTCGCATATTATTACTTTTTACCTGCATGTGAAGTGCTGTGCAATCCTCGTGCCTAAATACAAATATACATTTTAAACACTCGTGTTACACAGACCCATTTATATCCTGTGTACCAATGACTATACACCAACATTAACACACAACACAAAATACACACAGGGGCGGGCACTTTGCCACATATACCCCCCTTGTGCAAAGCACACATGGCCTCAATGGCTACCTCCCCCCTTAAAATCCCAAAAGTCTTGCTCAAAGTCCTGGGCCAAGAACAGGGACTTTAAGGGGTTGATGGGCAGCAATGTTGCCAGTAGCCAGGTTACTACTGGCCATGCTGGCAGCAGACGTGCTGACAGTGGGGCAAATCTCTCCTCCCGCTGTACCACTGGCAGCAGAAATGCTGCCTTTGGTGCGGCTGTCGGCAGACGTGCCGACAGCTCCCAGACTGACTCCTTCAGCCAGTGCAAGTCCAGCAGCGGAAAAGCTGCTGGGGTTGGTGGTCTCCAGACCTCCCCCAAGATCTCCGGCAGCGAAACTGCTGCGTGGGAAGGTGGTCTCCTGACCTCTCCCCCCTTTATAGCCGGCAGCTCCCTCTGGTGGGGCTCCGGCCACACTGACACCTGCGGCCAGGCAGAGCTGACTGCGACCCCTGGCGAAGCAGTTCCAGCGACCCCAGGCGATGCGGAGCAGCTGGCAACCCCAGGCAAAGCGAGGCAGGCATCCTTGGCCGAAGCGAGGCAGGCATCCTTGGGCGAAGCGAGGCAGGGAGTCAGGACAAGCTGGGGTGCGGGCGTTGGCCCTCTTCTCGGCCACTGCAGCCGGGCGGTTCTTCCCCGTGCTTCCCTCAGCAGCCTATGCAAGGGCTGCTGAGGACCGCCAGCTTCTGCTCCTCTCCTCCTGATGGTGATGGAGGCAGAGGCAGCTCCAGCTCCTCTCCTCGAGATGGTGGGGGAAGTGATACCAGCAGGCATTCACCCTCTGCTGGTGGACAGGGACCCAGCAGGCATTCACCGCTGGTGGAGATGGCAGAGGCAGCTCCTGCTGCTCTTCTGCCGATGGAGGTGGCGGAGGCGTGTAGTCTCCTGGTGGCGGAGGTGGGAGCGGCGTGTAGTCTACCCTTATTACAGGGGACTGGTGCGGCTCTCCCTCACTTGCAGGGGACTGGTGCGGCTCTCCCTCACTTGCAGGGGATATGTGCGGCTCTCCCTCACTTGCAGGGGTAGGTGATGAAGGCAGAGGCAACACCTGCTCCTCTCCTCCGTGTGGTGACGGTAGGGGAAGTGATACCAGCAGGCACTCACCCTCTGCTGGTGGAGACGGAAACAGCTCCCTCTCTGGATTTGGATCCCCACGGTCCCCCCGTCTGGACGCTGGACTCTCGCGGTCCCCCCGTCTGGGTGCTGGACTCTCGTGGTCCCCCAGCCTGGGCGCTGGAGACCCTGCTACCTGGGCTGCTGTTCTGTTTATAGCTGCCTCCAGGTAGCAGAGGACCAACTCCACACCTTCCTGCAGGGAATTTGGGGTGTGTTCCCTCTCGTACGCCTCCCATCGCTCCCTGTCCATCAGCCACAGGACCCGGGTGGCTATGGGCATGGACTGGGCCTCCAGCCCAGCAATGTCCTGGATCCAGTCTGTCAGCCTGACGGCATCTTCTGACTTTTTTTTTTTTTGTTTAGTTTTTTTTTTTTAAACAAGAAATTGTGGTTCCTGCTCTAGTTTGCATCTAGGGGACGCTGGTAATCCCACAATGACACCACGTGTCACAAAGACAGCCGGAGTGGGTGACGTCAGACCAGAGCCAGGAAATAAGCAACAGAGAGGTGGAGTTTGGTGGAGCTGACCGCTTACTTGCGCTCAGCATTTTATAAATAAACAGACAGACAGAAAATAAATGGTTGTAACAATACAAAAACAGGACAAGGCACATTCGCCAAAATAAATAGACAAACAAAATGGACAAAACACGGTGAGCAGATATTTTACTGCTACTACGACTACTATTATTATTCATATTACCTCCGTCTCCACACCCGTTCTCCACTCACCGAACACACAACCCCGAGTGAGTGAAAACATGCTACTTTTATGCAGCTGTACCGAGACTCGATTGCTAATCAATCATTCAATTGGAGTACAACTGCACGTGAATTAATAAAGTGCAATTCCCCGTGCTCGCATATTACTTTTTACCTGCACGTGAAGTGCTGTGCAATCCTCGTGCCTAAATACAAATATACAGTTTAAACACTCGTGTTACACAGACCCGTTTATACCCCGTGTACCAATGGCTATACACCAACATTAACAACAACATAACAGAAAATTACACAGGGGAGGGCACTTTGTCACATATACCAGGACATATTTGTCATATATGTCAGGACTGGAGGCTTCAAGGGGCCCACAGGTCGTAAGGCTGTCAGCAGCAATGCTGACAGCGGGGTGGCATACTCCTGCCAGGGTAGTCCTGGCAGCGGAAAGGCTGCTTGGGAGGTGGTCTCCTGACTTCCCCCCCTTCTTCGGAGCTGGCAGCTCCCCTTGGTGGGGCTCTGACCACAGTACTTCCGGCAGCAAAGAAACTGCAGTGGGAGCAGGTCTCCTGACCTCCCCCACGATCTCCGACAGCGAAACCGCTGCAGTGGGAGCAGGTCTCCTGACCACCCCCACGATCTCCGACAGCGAAACCGCTGCAGTGGGAGCAGGTCTCCTGACCACCCCCACGATCTCCGACAGCGAAACCGCTGCAGTGGGAGCAGGTCTCCTGACCTCCCCCACGATCTCCGACAGCGAAACCGCTGCAGTGGGAGCAGGTCTCCTGACCTCCCCCACGATCTCCGGCAGCGAAACCGCTGCAGTGGGAGCAGGTCTCCTGACCTCCCCCACGATCTCCGGCAGCGAAACCGCTGCAGTGGGAGCAGGTCTCCTGACCTCCCCCACGATCTCCGGCAGCGAAACCGCTGCAGTGGGAGCAGGTCTCCTGACCTCCCCCACGATCTCCGGCAGCGAAACCGCTGCAGTGGGAGCAGGTCTCCTGACCTCCCCCACGATCTCCGGCAGCAAAACCGCTGCAGTGGGAACAGGTCTCCTGACCTCCCCCACGATCTCCGGCAGCGAAACTGCTGCAGTGGGAGCAGGTCTCCGGACCTCCCCCCCGATCTCCGGCAGCGAAACTGCTGCTGGGGTTGGTGGTCTCCAGACCTCCTCCCCCTTCTTCGTGGCCGGTAGCTCCCCTTGGTGGGGTTCCAGCCACAGTACTTCCTGCTGTGATGCGGAGCAACAGGCAGCCCCAGGCGATGAGGAGCGGCTGGCAACCCCAGGCGAAGCAGTCCCAGCGACCCCAGGTGATGCTGAGAGGCGGGCAACCCCAGGCAATGCTGAGCGGCGGGCCACCCCAGGCGATGCGGAGCGGCGGGCAACCCCAGGCGATGCGGAGCGACGGGCAACCCCAGGCGATGCGGAGCGACGGGCAACCCCAGGCGATGCGGAGCGACGGGCAACCCCAGGCGATGCCAGGCAGGCATCCTTGGGCGAAGCGTGGCAGGCATCCTTGGGCGAAGCAAGGCAGACATCCTTGGGCGAAACGAGGCAGGCCTCCTTGGGCGAAACGAGGCAGGCATCCTTGGGCGAAGTGAAGCAGGGAGTCAGGACAAGCTGGGGTGCGGGTGTTGGCCCTCTTTTCGGCCACTGCGGCCGGGCGGTTCTTCCCCATGCTTCCCTCAGCAACCTATGCAAGGGCTGCTGATGACCGCCAGCATCCAGTCCTGGTCCTTCTGATGAAGGAAGAGGCAGCTCCTCCTCCTCTCCCCCTAATGGTGATGGAGGCAGAGGCAGCTCCAGCTCCTCTCCTCGTGATGGTGGGGGAAGTGATACCAGCAGGCATTCATCCTCTGCTGGTGGGGGAAGTGATACCAGCAGGCATTCACCCTCTGCTACTGGGGGAAGTGATACCAGCAGGCATTCACCCTCTGCTACTGGGGGAAGTGATACCAGCAGGCATTCACCCTCTGCTGGTGCAGGAGGCAGAGACAGCTCCCGCTGCTCTGCTCCTGCCAATGGAGGTGGCGGAGGCGTGTAGTCTCCTGGTGGCAGAGGTGGGAGCGGCGTATAGTCTCCTGGCGGTGGAGGTGGGAGCGGCGTGTAGTCTACCCTTGTTACAGGGGACTGGTGCGGCTCTCCCTCACGTGCAGGGGACTGGTGCGGCTCTCCCTCACGTGCAGGGGACTGGTGCGGCTCTCCCTCACGTGCAGGGGACTGGTGCGGCTCTCCCTCACTTGCAGGGGACTGGTGCGGCTCTCCCTCACTCGCAGGGGAAGGTGATGGAGGCAGAGGCAGCACCTGCTCCTCTTCTCCAGGTGGTGGCGGTAGGGGAAGTGATCCCAGCAGGCACTCACCCTCTGCTGGTTGATACTTGGGCGGTGGATGCTCTGCGTTCCTCTTCCCCTTTCCCCTTCTCTGCCTCCTCCTCACCTTCCTCTCCTGGGCCAGTTCCTCCTCTCCATACTGCCTAGGGCATATGGCTAAAGTGTGCCCATAAGCCCCACAGCCAGGGCATAACTCTGCCGCGAGGTTCTTTAAAAAAAACCCCCAGCTGATGGTGGGGGAAGACTGAGGCAACCCATGCTCCTCCCTCTACTAGAAGAAACTATTCAAGCATATCCAATGCTTGGAAAGCCCTCTTTATGCATTGACGTACAAACAGTGTATGAAACTAAGTTACGAAAAGTGCTGAAAATGCATTAAGTATGCTGAACTGATGATATATAACAACTTGGACAAAACATTTCTGGAGATAGTTATTACCACTCCAATGACTACAGCAGAGTCAGAAAGGTGCTTCTCAACACTGAAACGGATAAATACCTTCTTGAGGAACAGTATGAAAACTGAACGATTAAATGCTTTAGCTGGTTCTGGTTTCAGTGTCACATGGCGTAGATGCAAGAAAACACCTCTCTCCACCGTATTACTTATTTTTTCTCACATCTATACAGTTAACTCAACAATATACCAAAATATTTCAGTGACGCTCACCAACTACAACATGAAATGTCTAAATCGAAGGGTAGGCGTCCACAACCTTTAGAAGATCATTTTGGTGATGATCCGATAGAGGAGGAGTGCCTGATGGTTTCCCCACAGAGTTCTACAAAAAATTTGCCCCACAGCTGCCTCCTTTGATATTATCTATGTTTTCTGAAGCCTTAACCACTCAATTAATCCCTAAGACCCTGCGCCAGGCTTCAATATCTCTGTTCTTAAAAAAGACAAGGATCTCCTTGACTGTGGATCATATAGCCCCATTTCTCTTCTCAATGTTGATGTGAAGGTGCTTGCAAAGACCTTGCCCATCATCTAGAGAATGCCCTACCCTCTATGATTTCACCGGATCAGACAGGGTTCATTAAGGATAGCCAGTCTTTCTTTAACCCTCCACCACATTTTTAATGTGATCTATACACAGTCCACTTCACAATCTCCCGAGGTTCTTGTCTCGCTAGACGCTGAAAAGGCATTTGATCGAGTCGAATGGGACTATTTGTTTGCCACCCTTCACAAATTAGATTTTGGACCCAAATTCATATCTTGGATCAAACTGTTATATTCGTGCCCTGAGGCCTCAGTTCACACAAATAACACAAATTCTGAATACTTTACACTCCACCCCGGTACAAGACAGGCTTGCCCTCTTTCTCCACTCCTTTTTGCTATTGAACCACTGTCTATCTCTCTGCGGGATTGTGGGGAAATTCTGGGAGTCATTCGAAAGTGGGTTAGAGCACAAAGTCTCCTTATATGCAGATTACCTTTCACTATATATTTCTAACCCTTCTTCTCTTAGATAGGCCCTGCTTATCATGGACAACTTCCGCAAGATCTCTGGATACAAAATAAATCTGAACAAAAGCATAATGTTTCCTATTAACTCAACCGCTCGTCAGTGCTGTTTTGATAATTGCCCCTTTACAATTGCACCTAAGTTCACATATCTAGGAGTTACTATTACACGTTCCTTTAAAAACCTTTTTAAACATAATTTTACAGTTCTTTTAGAATGCACCAAACACGATTTCACTCGCTGGTCGACTCTCCCTCTGTCACTGGTGGGGCGAATTAATTCAGTTAAAATGAACACTCTTCCGAAATTTCTATATCTCTTTCAGTGTATTCCTCTGTTCATAGTCTTTTTTTAACACTCTTGATCACATGATTTCTTCATTTATTTGGAACAAGGAACAGCCTTGAGTTAGAAAAGCATTCCCCCAAAGAGCTAAATCATTGGGTGGACTCGCGCTACCTAATTTCCAGTTATACTACTGGGCGGCGAACATTCGTACTTTGACATTCTGGAAGCAATCATACCCCCTGTGTGGCTGACAGCTGAAGCAGATTCCTGTGCCTCCTCTTCTCTGAATGCCCTTTTATGTTCCTCCTTTCCTTTACCCTACTCTCGCTACAGTGTTAATCCGATTGTTCAGAACTCATTAACGATGTAGGGACAGTGCAGGCGTTATTTTGGCTGGCAGTCTATACTTTCACTTGCTCCATTGCAAGACTTTGTACATAGTAGATTACTTAATTTTCCAGTGTTACCCCCTAAATCTTTAACTGAATCCTTAATACAGCATAATCCTACAAATAGAGGTGTAATTACTAAAATATATAACATCCTGCTTACACAAAACAGCTCCTCTTTGGATCCTTTGAGACACTGCTGGGAAAAGGATCCTGGAGTTCACTTCTTGGGTGATGAGTGGGAGTCTACTCTTCGAAGGAGGCACTCATCCTCAGTTTGTGCCAGACACTGTTTAATACAATTCAAAATAATACATTGTATCCATCTCTCTAAACTTAAACTATATACCCGGGGGTGGACCCAACCTTCTACAGGTGCAAGCAAGCTACAGCCTCTATTATACATATGTGCTGGTCCTGCCCCCGGCTAGCTCCCTTCTAGACCTCTGTCTTTAATACTTTGTCACAAATTTTGCAAATCTCATTCGACCTTGTCACAAAGATGGCCTGAGTGGGGGACGTCAGACCAGAAACAGGAAACAGGAAATAAACGACAGAGGGGTGGAGTTTGGTGGAGCTGAGCGAATGGTTTCGCCCAGCATTTAATGAATTAACAGAACAGTAAATAAAAAGGTTGTAACAAACAAAAACACAGGACACGGCACACTCGCCAAAACAAAAGAGACAAACAAAACGGACTATGCAGACAAACACGGTGAGCTGATACTTTATTCTTTTTATCTTTACCTCCGCCTCCAATCCTGTTCTCCACTCACCGAACACACAACCCCGAGTGAGTGAAAACATGCTGCTTTTATGCAGCTGTACCGAGACTCGATTGCTAATCAATCATTCAATTGGAGTCTCGGTACAACTGCACGTGAATTAATAAAGTGCAATTCCCCGTGCTCGCATATTATTACATTTTACCTGCACGTGAAGTGCTGTGCAGTCCTCGTGCCTAAATACAAATATACATTTTAAACACTCGTGTTACACAGACCCATTTATATCCCGTGTACCAATGACTATACACCAACATTAACACACAACACAAAACACACACAGGGGCGGGCACTTTGCCACAGACCCTCACCCACTGACTGCCTAGTGGTGTCTCATTGTTCAGTCCTCAATCTAACGCCTTTGCCACTTTATTGGCTTGTCGATTAATTTTACTTAATTGGAGGCAATCTGCCCCACCCTCTCATCTACACCGATATAGGGACCTCGTGCATTTTCTGAAATTAGAAAAAATAAAATATACAATTTGTGGGTCTATGGAAACATTCTATGAAATTTGGCAGCCTTTTTTTAATGCCACTGATCACCTTTAACCCCCTGGGGCAGCAGCAGTGCAATCTCAAGTTTGAAGATGAGTTAATGACTCTTTCTCTTTGACCTCTTCTTTCCCCCTTTCCTTTTTTTATACCTTTTCTTTTTTATTTTTATAATTATTTTCATTATATGACTTGTTGATCATATTTGTTTTAATATAGCGCCTCTTTTTTATTTAAGAAAAACAGAGTTTATAAATGCTTTAGCCATGTTATCAACTGAAAAAGACATGATGACTGACATTCCTGACTTTGATAATAAAGTAACTGAAAATATTTCCACGATAAGACGTCGCACAGCAAACTTTTTGTATCACTACCAGCAAGAAACAGATCCACTAGATCTACCACTGAGGTCGACCCCCTGGACGCCACCCCCACAGACCCCACCCCGTCAGCCTCATCTGAGGTATGAACAGCCAAAATTTTGCCCACCAGCTGCCACTGCCTGAATGGATTAGCAGCTAGTTATTTGCAGGAGGTACTGACCCTGTATCTTCCAAACCGCACTCTGAGATCACAGGATGCGGGGCTGCTGGTTATTCCTCAAGTCAACAAAAGCAACACGGGAGGAGGGAGGGATTTTTCTTGTACAGGTCTGAAATTATGGAATACTCTGCCTTCGTTTGTCAGGGAAGCTGGAACCGTTACAGTTTTCAAGTTTCCTTATCTTAGTGGGTTTTAATGTAACTTTAAAATTGCTGCTTTTGTATTATTATAGTAAATCTGTTATTTAAATGGTCTGACTGTGGCAGTTGTACGTGTGACAATGTGGCAGGCTGGTGAGTGGATAGAGGCCCAGAGACAGTCTGCAGTTCAAAAAAATACTAATTTTATTATAAATAACACAAAATAAAAGTGCACAAGGGCAAAATAAAGGGATTTAAACACAAAAAGAAAGACAAAAAGCAAAATTTACAAAATAAAGGTTTCCAGGCTGGGCAATGCCTTCACTGGATTCACAAATTTCAAAAATACACCCAAACCAAAAACTACCAACCTGCTTCCTCAACTCCCTCCTCTTTAATGGGAAGCAGAGGCCTCCTTTTATGTCAGGTGGCTGGGTGCTGATTGATCGTTAATTAAACTAATCATCTAATCAACCCCAGCCACCTGAACACAATGAACCCAGGCAGGTAGGGGAATTTAACCCCATCCCTGCCAATTTCTAAAGAGCAGAGCTGTGCTCTGCCACAGACATGCTATACAAATGTATTGTGGTTTGTTGTTTTTTCTGCTATATAATGTACAGTGCTTTGCAATACTTTGCAAGACACACAGAGACAGACAGGCACACAGACACAAAGACAGACTGACCGTTGTGTGCTGTCGTGTGCAGGAATGAGTCGTCCACTAGGAGGCAGTATCCCTCCGACCAGCATTGAGGCTCCCCCCCAACCACCAGCTCACAGCCAGCCGGGATCTTCAGACCTGAGAAGAGAGAGAGGAGACAATCAGTAATAAAACACTTTTCCCTCCTCCCTCCCCTCCTATCCTCTCCCATCTCCACTTTCCTGAGAGAGAGAGAGAGAGAGAGAGAGAGAGAGAGAGCGAGAGAGAGAATGTTAAGTGACTCTACTGGGAGCCCTGCTACGATATCTAGATCACTGGGTACCATCGTACTGGTTTTTGTAATCATTAGGTTCCAGTCTGTATGCTCTCCCCCCCCCCCCCCCCCCCCCCTCTTCCCTCTCTCCTCTCTCCTCTCCTCTCTCTCTCCCCACTTCTTTTTATCCTCCCCTCTCGTCTCTCACCTCTCTCTCCTATCCCCTCCCCTCTCCTCTCCTCTCCCCTCTCCCCTTTCCTCCTCTCTCCTCTCACCCAGGTGGCACCTCAGTCTGGCATTGCAGGGCCCGCACCCCCCTGGCAGGCTGGCTCCCGGCTGCAGCACAGAGAATTCGGCATTCCCGAATATATTCCCGTTACTGAATGTGCGCAGCGAGGAGAGTGCACGGTATGTGCGGGGGCATGCGCGGCAATTCTGGGGGGACCAGGAACCCCGAGAGAAGAGGGAGAACGAGGAAAAGCCCTGAGGGAGAGAAAGAGGGAAAGATAGTAGTACTACTACAATAATGATAATAATAAATATACTACTACTGCATCTAAGAAGAATATACTAATAACAATTCTGGTGTTTATATTCTAAGTCATATTTCACATTCTATATATAGAACAGGAGCTGTGCCCTGTCTCTGTGTGTGTGTGTGTGTGTGTGTGTGTGTGTGTGTGTGTGTGTTTGTTTCTGTGTGTGTGAGAGTTTGTGTGTGTGTGTGTGTGTGTGTGTGTGTGAGTTTATGGGTTCAGTTGCACCCCCTTACCTTGGGTTGCGTCCCTCCGCAGCTCCAGCCCAGCTTTCCCTCGACCCCCCTGAGGTACACGGCCTCGAACTCCGCCAGGATCGCAGGGAAACTGGCCTCCAGGACCTCAATATCATGTCTCTGAGCATCCCGGGGGAAGTAGGGGGTGCTGGGGAGATCAGGGAGAAAGAACACCTTGGGCTTCTGAACAGTGAGCCTGTCTGAGAGATAGCGAGCCTGGACAGAGAGAGAGGGAGAGAGGGAGGGCTTACAAATACTGTGCAATAAAACAAGAGCCTCATTAATATACACATTCCCATTGCATAGCCCTTTGATCCATTCCTGGTTTCACCACGAGTTTAATAATATAGTCCCCCGTGAAAAACACGGCAACATTTCCCAAATTTGAATTCTACGATAGCCTTTAAAAGTTAAAACCATCCTGGTTCTTTATTCATTTCTTTTTTTTATAGGGCTGTTTTCAAAGTTTATGACTGAAATAAAAACAAAAATAAATTTAAAAAATGTTCTCCATTTTCTCAGGATGGCGTGTCAGGTTTTTAAAGACCTGCTTTCCCACTGAAGTACAGGAAGCAGGGCTCTGATAGTTTCTACAGAAACGACACACAGTCTGGTAGACAGTCTACCCCCGTCCCCATACAAGGGTCTCAGGAATTCCCCAGCACGATCAGCTGTTTTAGTTCCTATGTGGCTTTTGCCTCCAGACACATGTTTGCTCTTAACAAATGTATCTATGATAGTTCAGGATTTGAATAGCCACAGCACGTCAGTGACTAAAATTAGTTGTTTGCTTTTCCTAAGAGCAGGTTGAGCAAGATAAACAAAGCACAGCTATTCAAAAATCTCACTGCGTCACCTTGTGGAATGTTTAAAAAACTTGAATTTGTTCTAGTTAGGTTTGTTGCCATGGAAAATCAGTTCTGCAAACCAGGGTGCATTCTGAGAAATCGCACCGCGATCCCCAATTGCGTTTTTCACAGGGGACTAATAATAACAAACACCTGAGCTAGTTACCTATACACACTGTGGCTAATCAAGCTGGTAGTAAAACCTGGACTGGGTGACACTGCTGTGCAGTTCATACAACGAATAATAATAATAATAATAATAATAAATAATAATAATAATAATAATAATAATAGTAACAGCCCTTACCTGCTCTCTCACTCCCTTGTGAATGCGGCCCATGCCTGCCCAGGAGTAGCGATTGGCGTACTCCTGCAGGTTCCGATACAGCTTTCGGTTTCCTGGGCTGGCCTGACCCAGGTCCGGGAAGGATGGGCTGGTCAGGATCGGTGCAAAGTATCCGCCGTGCTCTGGCCCGCCGATGGGGATGATCCCAAGGTCCGAGTGATCCAGCCCAGCAGCTGAGCCAGGCATGCTGAGCGCCCGCATGGTTCCAATGCGGTGCCGGGCCCGCCTCGCAGCTCCGCCACCGCCGTTCTCCGAATCCTGGTCCTCAGTTCCGACCCGATAGCAGTACCAGAGAAACAGGACGAGCAGGGCGGCGAGGAGAACCAGCAGTGGCCGCGTACCCAGCTCTGGCGTGGGCGTGCGGGAGAGGAGAAACGAGACCACTGACTGCAGGTCCCACTGCATCGCGTCTCGGGCTGGGAGGCACGATGACCCACTGCCTGCAGAGCGCGGCACTCTCACCGGTACTGCTGCACTGCCTCCAGGGGGCGGCACTCTCACCGGCACTGCTGCACTGCCTCCAGGCGGCGGCACTCTCACCGGCACTGCTGCACTGCCTCCAGGCGGCGGCACTCTCACCGGCACTGCTGCACTGCCTCCAGGGGGCGGCACTCTCACCGGCACTGCTGCACTGCCACCAGGGGGCAGCACTCTCACTGCTGCACTGCCTCCAGGGGGCGGCACTCTCACCGGCACTGCTGCACTGCCTCCAGGCGGCGGCACTCTCACCGGCACTGCTGCACTGCCTCCAGGGGGCGGCACTCTCACCGGCACTGCTGCACTGCCTCCAGGCGGCGGCACTCTCACTGCTGCACTGCCTCCAGGGGGCGGCACTCTCACTGGCACTGCTGCACTGCCTCCAGGGGGCAGCACTCTCACTGGCACTGTTGACACACTCTCCAGGGGGCAGCACTCTCACTGCTGCACTGCCTCCAGGGGGCGGCACTCTCACTGGCACTGCTGCACACTCTCCAGAGGGCAGCACTCTCACTGGCACTGTTGACACACTCTCCAGGGGACGGCACTCTCACTGGCACTGCCTCCAGGGGACGGCACTCTCACTGGCACTGCTGCACTGCCTCCAGGGGACGACACTGTCACTGGCACTGCTGCACTGCCTCCAGGGGGCAGCACTCTCACTGGCACTGCCTCCAGGGGGCAGCACTCTCACTGGCACTGGCACTGCCTCCAGGGGACGGCACTCTCACTGGCACTGCTGCACTGCCTCCAGGGGACGGCACTCTCCCTGGCACTGCTGCACTGCCTCCAGGGGACGGCACTCTCACTGGCACTGCCTCCAGGGGACGGCACTCTCACTGGCACTGCTGCACTGCCTCCAGGGGACGGCACTCTCCCTGGCACTGCTGCACTGCCTCCAGGGGACGGCACTCTCACTGGCACTGCTGCACTGCCTCCAGGGGACAGCACTCTCCCTGGCACTGCCTCCAGGGGACGGCACTCTCCCTGGCACTGCTGCACTGCTCCATGGGGGCACTCTCGGGACTGAAGCACTGCCTCCAGAGGAGACAGCACCTCCAGTTGGCATTATTATTATTATTATTATTATTATTATTATTATTATTATTATTATTATTATTAAATTATCTATCTAGCTATCTAGATAGCTAAATAGATAACTTTCACTTCACAATAAATATTAGCATTATATATGAATATATTGAATTTGGAAATAGAAGGAGCATCATATATTAATTTTCATAAACCAAGGATATTGCAAGAGATAGATAGATAGATAGAATTCTTGGAAATACAAAGTTCACTACAGCGAACTTACTGTATTGTGTTTACTGCAGCGTGTACTGCTCCCTGTTTAATGTACTGTGTATTGTGTTTACTGCTCCCTGTTTAATGTACTGTGTATTGTGTTTACTGCTCCCTGTTTAATGTACTGTGTATTGTGTTTACTGCTCCCTGTTTAATGTACTGTGTATTGTGTTTACTGCTCCCTGTTTAATGTACTGTGTATTGTGTTTACTGCTCCCTGTTTAATGTACTGTGTATTGTGTTTACTGCTCCCTGTTTAATGTACTGTGTATTGTGTTTACTGCTCCCTGTTTAATGTACTGTGTATTGTGTTTACTGCTCCCTGTTTAATGTACTGTGTATTGTGTTTACTGCTCCCTGTTTAATGTACTGTGTATTGTGTTTACTGCTCCCTGTTTAATGTACTGTGTATTGTGTTTACTGCTCCCTGTTTAATGTACTGTGTATTGTGTTTACTGCTCCCTGTTTAATGTACTGTGTATTGTGTTTACTGCTCCCTGTTTAATGTACTGTGTATTGTGTTTACTGCTCCCTGTTTAATGTACTGTGTATTGTGTTTACTGCTCCCTGTTTAATGTACTGTGTATTGTGTTTTTCTTTCTGTTCAGTCGAGGGGCTTTTTTCCCGAAACGTCCTGAAATACATGATTTTTTTTTAACCATTTAAACCTTGTGTGTACATTGTGCGAATAATTTGTGTTCAGTTATACCTCCTTTCAAACCTGTATAGACATACAGACAGATAGATAAATACCTTATAAATCTAATATTACAAAATAAAACACGGCAGTACGTCAGTGCATATCATTCGTATAAACCATGCTTTACATGCAGTAATGCGCAGTCTTTAATACGTACATAATAATATTGTATTATATATATATATATATATATATATATATATATATATATAGATATAGATATAGATAGATAGATAGATAGATAGATAGACAGAATTAGAATACATTAAATGTTGTTTTTAATCCATCCTAACCTAAAGCAGCCTTGTCGTAGCCGGCCTCGTCTGGTTCTGTTTTGGCTTGGTTCGGCTCCAGCTCTCCTCTGTCTCTCTTTGCATCCAAATTGCAAGCTCGCCTCGGCTTAGCCACGGAACCTCCCGAAACGTGGGCGGAAAGACACGAAGGCGGGCTGGTTTTGCTCTGGATACAGGCAGCATGCATACATAATCAGAATTATTAAACAAGTAACCCATGTGTTTCTTTATTTTATTTGTGCACAGCACATTACTGCACCGTCAACTACAGGATTGCACTTAGAAAAATGTGAATACAGCAGCAAAACGATAACAACGGCCCTGCCTCTGACTGGTACTATCCCATCTCCGCGGCAGCGTCCGTGTGACAAAAACATGCCTCAAAAGAGCCGGCAACGCTATTCTGAAAGCCGGGTACGCGGCTGGCGTAGGCGCGGCACTGGCCGCTGACGGAGGGACGAGGCGGATGTTTAACTTTCCATCCGAAAGGAGGGATGTTTTAAGTAATTTCCGTAGGGTTTTTTTTTTTTAAGAGCAGAGATCCCGTTTCCTGTAATAATAATTACTTTTATTCTGAGGGAACTCTTAAAGGAAACCGGATATCGACTTTTCCGAATGAAACAGCTAGAATAAAATAAAACTTATATTTCTGTGAGATTTAACGGAATGCTTGGAGTGCTATGGAGGCTACGGACAACCTCACCGAACTCGACAAGAAAGCCGGTAAAGTGGTCTTTTTAGTTTATTTTGTATTTTATTATTATTATTATTGTTATTATTTTATTTGTTTGGGGGGGGGCGGTTCTCGGTAGAGGCCTGTGGGAAACGCTGAAGCCTCGATCTGGAGTTATAGTTGTCTGCCCGGTCCGACCCGGCGCTGTTGGCGAGTCGAGATTCCTCGAGGGCGGCGCTCAGGTTTATCGTGGAGGACCAATAATAATAATAATAATAATAATAATAATAGTAATAATAATCATGGTAGTAGTGGTGCTGGTGAATTTGTTAACGAGATGTATAATGTAATTTTATCTTCGCTTGCGTGCGTGTTCTGAGTTCACGCTGTCAATAGGGTGTACGCCAGACACACTGAATCGCCAGGTTTTTTTGAAAAACGAGTATTTTATGGTCATTTTGCTGAGGTGTAATAGATTACCACGAATATGCATGTGTGTGTCCCGTGAACGCAAGACAAAATATTATTCAGTCCAATGTATTTATTTTGTATTAGGACGCAAATATTTGCGTTAACGCGACCTCTACATAGGACTGATTCACCTGCCATAGCACTGTCAATAGCACACCGTGGGACTGATTCACCTGCCATAGCACTGTCAATAGCACACCGTGGGACTGATTCACCTGCCATAGCACTGTCAATAGCACACCGTGGGACTGATTCACCTGCCATAGCACTGTCAATAGCACACCGTGGGACTGATTCACCTGCCATAGCACTGTCAATAGCACAGCATGGGACTGATTCACCTGCCATAGCACTGTCAATAGCACAGCATGGGACTGATTCACCTGCCATAGCACTGTCAATAGCACAGCATGGGACTGATTCACCTGCTATAGCACTGTCAATAGCACAGCGTGGGACTGATTCACCTGCCATAGCACTGTCAATAGCACAGCGTGGGACTGATTCACCTGCCATAGCACTGTCAATAGCACAGCGTGGGACTGATTCACCTGCCATAGCACTGTCAATAGCACACCGTGGGACTGATTCACCTGCCATAGCACTGTCAATAGCACACCGTGGGACTGATTCACCTGCCATAGCACTGTCAATAGCACACCGTGGGACTGATTCACCTGCTATAGCACTGTCAATAATACCATGGGACTGTTTCACCTGCCATAGCACTGTCAATAGGGTGTACACCGTGGGACTGATTCACCTGCCATAGCACTGTCAATAGCACAGCATGGGGCTGATTCACCTGCCATAGCACTGTCAATAGCACACCGTGGGACTGATTCACCTGCCATAGCACTGTCAATAGCACACCGTGGGACTGATTCACCTGCCATAGCACTGTCAATAGCACACCGTGGGACTGATTCACCTGCCATAGCACTGTCAATAGCACACCATGGGACTGATTCACCTGCTATAGCACTGTCAATAGGGTGTACACCATGGGACTGATTCACCTGCCATAGCACTGTCAATAGCACACCGTGGGACTGATTCACCTGCCATAGCACTGTCAATAGCACACCGTGGGACTGATTCACCTGCCATAGCACTGTCAATAGCACACCGTGGGACTGATTCACCTGCCATAGCACTGTCAATAGGATGTACACCGTAGGACTGATTCACCTGCCATAGCAGGACCCCTGTTCCTTGTTTCTTTTTTTAGGTGGAAAAAGTTCCTTGGGTTGATATTGTCAATACCTTTTTAGAATTTTGAATGCTTGAATTAGGTCGCCGCGTAGTCTGCTTTGTTCATGACTGAATAGATTCAATTCTTTTAGCCTGTCTGCATATGACATGCCTTTTAAACCCAGAATAATTCTGGTCACTCTTCTTTGCACTCTTTCTAGAGACATTTTTGTGTCATCTGCAAATTTAACAAGTTTGCTTACTATACCAGAATCCAAATCATTAATGCAGATTAGGAATAGCAGAGGACCTAATACTGATCCCTGTGGTACACCACTGGTTACCACACTCCATTCTGAGGTTTTTCCTCTAATCAGTACTTTCTGTTTTCTACATGTTAACCACTCCCTAATCCATGTACATGTGTTTCCTTGAATCCCTACTGCGTTCAGTTTGAGAATTAATCTTTTATGCGGGACTTTGTCAAAAGCTTTCTGGAAATCTAACTAAATCATGTCATATGCTTTACAATTATCCATTATCGATGTTGCATCCTCAAAAAAATCAAGCAGTTTAGTTAGACACGATCTCCCTTTCCTAAAACCACGTTGACTGTCTCCCAGGATATTGTTACCATATAGGTAATTTTCCATTTTGGATCTTATTATAGTTTCCGTAAGTTTGCATATAATAGAAGTCAGGCTTATTGGTCTGTAGTTACCTGGTTCAGTTTTGTTTCCCTCTTTGTGGATCGGTATTACGTTTGCAATTTTCCAGTCTGTCAAGAGACTGCTGCATGATCTTGGTTAGCGGTTTGTAAATAACTTCTTTCATTTCTTTGAGTACTATTGGGAGGATCTCATCCGGCCCAGGGGATTTGTTTATTTTAAGAGCTCCTAGTCCCTTTAACACTTCTGCCTCAGTTATGCTAAAGTTATTTAAAACTGGATAGGAACTGGATGACATGTGGAGCATGTTGTCTGTATCCTCCTTTGTAAAAACTTGTGAAAAGTAATTATTTAATATATTTGCTATTTTTTTCTTCATCTATGATTTTGCCATTTGTATCTCTTAGACATTTAACCTCCTCTTTGAATGTTCTCTTGCTGTTGTAATATTGGAAAAACATTTTGGAATTGGTTTTAGCCCCCTTAGCAATGTTCATTTCTATTTCTCTCTTGGCCTTTCTAACTTCCTTTTTGACTTGCGTTTGCAGTTCTGTGCACTCTTTCTGTGTACTTTCTTTTTGATCCCTTTTTAATGCTCTGTAAAGTGCCTGTTTTCGCTGAATATTTTTTTAAATTGATCTGTTAAAACATTTTGGCAATTTAGTTTTAGATTTCGATTTGTCTACATTAGGGATGTAGTACTAGATGCGCAAAACAATTACATTTTTGAAGAACAGCCATTTTTTTTCTGTGGGTGTTTTCTCTATTTTACTCCAATCTACTTCTATTAGCCTCTGTTTCATACCTTCATAGTTGGCCTTCCTAAAATTGTATAACTTTAGTCATTACTTTTGGGGTTTTAAAAAGCACTTCAAATGAGACCATGTTGTGGTTTGAGTATGCTAGTGGTTCTCTGACCTCTGTTTTAATTATTCTGTCTTCGTTATTTGAAAAGACTAAATCAAGGTATGCCTCCCCTCTAGTCGGTGCCTTGACAAATTGTGTTAGGAAGCAGTCATTTGTCATTTCCACCATTTCAATTTCATCCTTCGTGCTACCCACCGGATTTTCCCATTTTATATGGGGGAAGTTGAAATCCCCCATTAGTATGGCTTCTCCTTTGCTACACGCATTTCTAATGTCATTGTATAACAGATTATTTTGCTCACCGTCTGAATCTGGCGGTCTATAGCATGCTCCTATTATTATGCCCTTTGAATTTTTGTCCGTTATTCTGACTCATATTGATTCAGCTTTGTTTTCTTTGTCCAGGTTTAACACCTGGGCTTCAAGACTGTTTCTTATGTATAGCGCTACCCCTCCTCCTCTTCTGTCCTGCCTGTCTTTCCTGTACAGTGTATACCCACAAATATTATATTCGTCCCCATCACTCTCAGATAACCATGTTTCTGTAACACCTATCACATCATAGTTACCTGTTAGTGCAGTAGCTTCAAGTTCTAGAATTTTGTTTCTGATACTTCTAGCATTTAGATAAATACATTTAATGGTTGTCTTACCTGAGTTGTTGTTCTTGTTTTGATGCGGTCTCCCTTCTGTTTTTTTGTTGATTTCTCCCCCCTTCCTTTCTAGTTTAAATGCTTCTGAACCTGCTCGAGGATCTTTTCTCCAATTAGACTGGTTCCCTTGTTATTTAAGTGCAGTCCGTCCCGTCTATACAGATAGTCCTAGTTGTAGAATGTGGTCCAATGATCAAGATAGGTGAAGCCTTCCTGTGTGCACCACGTCTTCAGCCATGTGTTTAGATTAATTATTTCCAGCTGTCCATGTGGTCCTTTGCAAGGTGCCGGTAGTATACCAGAAAATACCACAGTTTTGGTTTTCTCTTTTAATTTCCTTCCTAGCTCTCTGAATTTGTTTTGCAGGGATTTTGGTCTGTCTCTTCCAATGTTGTTTGTACTGATGTGGACGACTACTACCGGGTCGTCTCCTGTTCGTTCTAGGAGCCTGTCCACGTTCTCAGTGATGTGCTTGACCGAGGCTCCCGGAAGGCAGCACACTGTTGTAGTAAGGGGGTCCAAACTGCGAATTGAACTTGCTGTGTTTCTCAATATGGAGTCCCCAACAATCATGACCTCCCTTCTTTTTGCTGTCTGGTTACCACTGTTAATAGGGTCCTGGATGTTGTTCCTTTCATTCTCTTGGTGTTGGTTTTGCTCATCAAAATTTTGAAGTGGCTCAAGTTTGTTTTGATTTCTGATGGTTGTGTTTGACAAAGTTTTTTTTTTTTTTCTTGCTTCTGCCTACCTGAACCCAGATGTTCTGACCTTTTAACTCCCTGGTGGCTTTCAGTCTGTTAGGGGTGATGCAGACTTCCATGAATTGTGGGTGTGCCAGCTCCTCAAGATCCTGTTGCTGTCTCATTTCTTCCAGCTCCTTTTCTAGCACACTTACTAGTTTAAGCAAGTCCTAGATCGTGCGGCACTTTACGCACACTTTGTTTAGCTCTGTTGGGTTTTCTTGGATTTCCCACATCATGCAGGTGTCACAGGTTACTGGCTTGAAGACCATGTTAATATTTTTATTTTTGGAAGTTTAGATTATCTTCTGCAGCTGTCAACCTGCTTTCATATTGCTTCTACAGCTCTGTACTTTTCCACCCCTGTACTTCTCCTACGCTGTCGCTTCCACTCGCTGTTGCTGGGAAGACTGCCTCATTTATAGTTGTCTCGTCCGTGTTGTCTCGCCTCGAAATTGTAAGCGACTCCGTGGAACTGGAAACCCTGGCAGTATAGTATTTTAAACCATCTCTGTCTGCATAAAGATATGCATACGAATACAGACACACTTCTCTTTATGCTAGTACAGTATATACAACAGTAGACTGTTCCCGTGACAACAAGATGGGATCCTAAGCAGTGTTTGTTGTCTTCATCAGTATTTCTCTGCATTCCAATAACCAACAGCATCGCTGTGTCTGTATCTTTAAAGAGAAGATTCTTGAAAATCAGTACATTTTGCATGTATATACATCTTTTGGTCCAGCAGCTTTTTCACACACACTGCAGTACATCTTGCCGTCTCGATAAACAAGCCACAGGTACGTCATCTCCCATTCAGAATTATAAGAACAGATTTTTCATTTGGGTTTTTCTGCATTACTTGTGTTTGCAACTGCTGTGTGACTGTAGTACAGTCTCCAGGTAAGAGAACCCCCCTCGGGAAGCAAGCAAAGTGTTCTCTGAGACGGAGTTGACCATCAGACGCAGTATGAATCAGTAAATAAATATGTATTGCTTGTCATGATGCACTTGCATCAACATATGAAATTAACTGAATGAGTATGTGTGTGTTAATAAACTGTAAGAATAAAGTAACAGACAAACTAATGTTAATAAACTGTCAAACTAAATTGACACACCACCCCTACACAACAACAGAAAATTGCAGCAGCACTTATACAAGACATGCACATTATTTAACAGAATGGTGAAGCAACTCGCCAGAACAGGAAACACCAAATTGTTCAGCGACTTATATCTGATTCAGAATTTCGTCAAGCGCTTGAACAATGTCCAACTTTTTGTAGCAAGAAAAGCAGCCGCGCATTTCGCTGTTTGTTGCATGCCATTTTGTAGCAATGAGGTGCGCTCAAAATCTAAAATGAGTCAATGATATATATGGTGGCACTTCTGGAAAGAAAGGGCCTTAAGACACAGTTGCTTTTGAAAAGACTGAATAAACCATTTTAATTTAAGTTTGGTGATAATGAGCTATCAGATTGCAAAACAGTACAAGTCGCGATTGGTGTCAAAGGTGATCTTTTAAGAGAAGTGCCTGTTCCTTTAGCCGGAGCACTTACAATGGGAAAAGTCTGGGCAAAGTGTTCTCTTAGGAGGTGTTTCGCAGAGACTACTGTAGCAAAAAAACTTACGATTGACAACTGCATTGCCATATTGTCACAGACACTGGTCTGACTGGTGCCAGAAACATCTAAAAGTAAATATCCTTCTTAATATTGCTGCACAAACCAAATATGAAGCTTATTGCTGCCACCTACAGGACAGGACCTTAATCAATGTTGTTATATTCCAGAACAGTTTTTTTAAGCAGGCAAGTATTTTACGGTCATTTTGCTGCAGTGTAAGAGATTACCATGAATATGCATGTCTCCGTCCCTTTCCATTCTCTGTGTCCCATGAACGCAAGACAAAATATTGTTCAGTCCAATGGATTTATTTTGCATCTAGGACACAAAATTTTGCGTTCACGCGACTTCTGCCATAGCACTGTCAATAGGATATACACCATGGGACTGATTCCCCTGTCATAACACTGTCAGTATGGTTACACCATTGGACTGATTCCCCTGCCATAACACTGTCAATAGGGCCACAGACCCAGCTAGCCAATCACAGAGACTGAGCTGTAAGTGTGTTACAATCTATTTTTCTCTGATCATTGTGAAATGTCTGTTCCTCTCTCTGTGACCCAGACCCCTGTGGAAGCGCGGGGCTGGTTGCTAGGTTACAGACCCAGCTAGCAGACGCGCTGCTGGAGATTGAGAACTTCAAGGCTGTGGCGACGATCTCGGAGAGCACCAAACAGGAAGCGATCGAGGAAGTGAAGCAGCGGTGCCAGGAAGAGGTGGCCTCGCTGCACACCATCATGAATGGTAGAGAGACAAGATTTCTATCAGTAAATTAATCCCTGAAGCCATGTTTTATACACAGTGTTAAAGTACAGGGATGGAGATAAGACTCCAATTACCCAGCAGTTTGATCCACTTCGGGTTTTAGTAGGAGTTTAATAAGACACACCTGAGTTTGTTACCTGTACACACTGTGGCTAACCTCTCCCTCTCCCTCTTTCACAGAGTCAATCAGTGTCTACAAGTCTCAAGTTGCCAGTCTGGAGTCTGAATGTGAGGAGAGGAGAGAGGAGAAGAG
Source organism: Polyodon spathula (assembly GCF_017654505.1). Classification (NCBI taxonomy): domain Eukaryota; kingdom Metazoa; phylum Chordata; class Actinopteri; order Acipenseriformes; family Polyodontidae; genus Polyodon; species Polyodon spathula. The sequence goes on from NC_054588.1 coordinate 61,158, forward strand.
AGAGGGGAGAGCAGAGAGAGAGAGGAGGATGAGTCTGGAATCTGAGATGGAAAGGGTAAGAGGGAGAGGGGAGAGCAGAGAGCGAGAGAGAGAGAGAGAGAGAAGAGGAGGAGGAGGAGGAGGATGATGATGATGATGATGATGATGGAGTGGGGAGAGTTTTGATATGTCTTTTGTATGTTTTCACCCACAGGCTCAAGCGGACTCTGAGAGGTGGAGAGAAATCGTGCAGCCTCTGGAGAGAGAGATCAGAGAACTGAGAGAGCAGCTGAAACGAGAGAGAGGGGTGAGAAAAAGAAAGTGAGGGTGGGTGAGTGAGGGCTGGGGTGTTTCCCTGAGATCTGGAACCAAGGACTTCTAACGCCAATCTATAAAAGTGAAGACAGATTAGACCCCAGTAACTACAGCGGTATCTGTGTGAGCAGTAATCTGGGGGAGGTGGTCTGCAACATCTGTTTTTATTAGTGTCATTTTTCAGTGGTTTTTTTGTTTTATGTAAATCCGTTTTTTCGGGGCTTTCTCTTTTTATTTACTGCATGAAATTATTGTTTTCAGTTACTTTCCAAAATGCATGGACGTTTTTTTCTGCCACAGTAGTAGTAACTCGACAGTACAGTAGTATCCACGTATAGGAACACCTCCTAAGGGAACACTCTTGTGGTGTAATGGGTTTTTCCCATTGTAAATGTTCCGGCTAAAGGAACAGGAACTTTTAAAAGAACACCTTCTTGGCACCGATAATGAATCGTTCACAATGGATACAGTACTGTTTTGTAAAAAAGCAAGAATGTCTGAGGGACACTGACTGGTTTATTAAATTGAAGAGCTGTCATATCACTTAGTTATTCTCTATTCTTATTTCCATGAGTGAACCTCATTGCTAAAAAATGGCATGTAAACACAAACCAAACACAAGTCACAACCAATTTGGTGTTTCTAGTTTTTGGTGAGTTTTTTCACAATTCTGTTAAATAATGTGCATGTCTTGTATATTTCTGATGCATTTTGTAAGTTAACCCTAAGTAGCGGCCATTATATTTGATAGACCAAAGCACACCAGCCAGCTAATTTCATAGTACATAACGATTTAAGCTTTTTGACCGTGTTGTTTTGCTTTAGTTTTCTTAACGTTAGTTTGTCGGTTACTTATTATAGTTTATTAACATAAACTTGCCTATTGTTTTGCTTTTACGTGTTCTGTTCATTTCATGTCTTGGTGCACATGCGTCATGACAAGTAATACATATGTATTTATTGATTCATATTGTGTCTGGTGGCCAACTCCGTCTTAGAGAACACTTCGACTGGAAGAACAATTAAGAACACTTTGCTTGCTTCCCGAGGGGTATTTTCATAGCCAGAGACGACTGTACATGCAAACTTAGTTGTACCTTCATTCCTTTGCTGTCTTCCACAACAAAGTCCCGGGCACATTCTTCTGGGGTTTTTGTGTGTCTAGGCATTTGTGAGACGATGGTTTGTGTGGTGACGTCAGACCAAGAAGTAATTGACACTCAGACAGCACTGAGCTGCGCGTTTACTGATAAGAAGTAAAACAAACATTGTACAAACAAAACGGCACAGTGGCCAAAATAAACAGACAAACAGACACTAAACACAACAAACAAGTATCGTGCTGGTGTATACCCAATTGCTTATTTCTCTTAGTTTTGTTCTCTACTCACGACTCCCATTCTGCCTCTGAACACACTAACCTTGATCAGCCACAGCTGCAGGTTTTTATACATGTGACCATCTCCAAGGTAGTAACAAATTAATCAATCTGGAGACTGTCACATTCTGCACGAGTTTAGCATGGATGATGGATTTTAACCCCATCCATGGTGTCAAACTACAATAACAAAACATCGTGTTTTTATGCTCTTAAACAATACATTCAAATAATAATAATAAAAAATACAATACACACAGGGGCAGGGTGTACCCCATCACATTTCTCCCCCCTTGTGCATAGCACACATGGCCTCAAAGGCCACCTCCACCCTTAAAAACCCAACAGTCTTGGTCATAGTCCTGAGCCAGGAGTAGAGGCATCTGTGGGCCCATGGGCGTTAGTATTGCCAGTGGCAATGCTGAGAGAGACAAGGTTCGCTCCTCCAGCTGGGGCAATTCGACAGCATAAAAGCTGGCTCCTTCAGCAGTGGCAGGCAGCTGCAATGCTGACAGTGGAAATGCTGACAGCGGCGCGAAGTCCTCCTCCCCTGGCACTGCGTGCAGAGGAAAGGCTGACAGCAGTGTAGCGCACTCCAGAAGTGGCGATGGTGATACTTGCAGCCATGCTGCCCTCGGCGTGGGACATTCCGACCGTGGTGGTGGCGCTGGCAGCGGTAATGCTGCCCTCAGAGCAAGACACTTCGGCCATGGTGCCGGCGCTGTGTATTCCAGTAGTGTACTGTGGGTGGAGATGGTCTCCTCACCTCGCCCCCCTTCTCTGTAGCCGGCAGTTCCCTTTTCTTGGGCTCTGGCCTCAGAATTTCCAGCTGCTGCAGTGGGAGGCGGTCTCCTCACCTCGCTACAGTTTTCAATTCTGTTTTAAGTTCTCACTATCTAACTGTAGTATAGCTTTAAATCCTGCAAACAACCTTTCTCCTGTAATTGTAAAAACATTTTAAATCTTGCAAACTAGTCTCCAATAGAAATGTAGAATGTGCTGCCACTCAGTAGTTGAGGTGGGTTTTTAGGTATTCAGATCGGTGATAGATACGAGTCAGGAAGGTGGGACGTTGCCCAGCTGCAGTTGGTTTGTTTTTGTAAAGTGTTCCTTTTTATTTTTTTTTAAAATGGGAAAGCAGTGAAGTCAACTTGAATTGAATAACCATTTCCAGTGTTTTTCAGTAGTATAGTCAACGCCAAATACTGGCGTTCCTTACCGAGCACAGTGTTCTCAGTATGAGTCAGGTTGACTTCCTACCAAACCACCGCAACTCTGACCATGTTTACACCCGACAAACCCTATTAAACAAACACATTCACCAAACAAACAAAGGAAAAGTATTTGCCTGTTTTATAGATTTCAGAAAAGCATTTGATTCAATTTGGCATGAAGGACTATTCTTTAAACTTCTCCAAAGTGGTGTTGGGGATAAAGTATATGACATAATAAAGTCAGTGTATTAAGAAAATAAGTGTGGTGTGAAAAGTGGTAACAAAAGAAGAGAATTCTTCACACAGGGTTGTGGAGTGAGACAGGGCTGCAGTCTGAGCCCAACACTGGTCTACATCAGTGAGTTGGCTACAGTGCTGGAACAGTCTGCAGTCCCTGGTCTCACTTTACACAACACCGAAATGAAATCCCTGCTCTACGCAGATGACCTGGTCCTGCTGTCAGCCACAGAGCAGGGTCTTCAGCAGAGACCCGCTTTTTCTTATATTTCATATAAAAGCAGCACACCGTTTTAATTAGTACTGCTGAGGGTAATTGCTTCTCATTATTTTCAGGAATCTTCCTCTCCTTTCTCAAATGCCCAAACCGCTGCATTGAAAGAATCCTAAGGGGTATCCAACCGAACGAAGATGATCACTACCCTGTGACTTTTGCTAGTGCTTAAAAAACTGCTTCAGCAAGTAGATATTTAATTTGCTTTGTGTTATTGTGCAATATGTGTGTACATAACAGTACAATATTAATGCTTTGTTTTTAATTGTTCTGTATATTTTAGTTTGCGAAATAAAATGAACAGTAATTCTTAGTGAAATTGTCTATGTATACTGCAGCTAAGGGATGCGCAGTTAGACAGTAAAATGGAGAGTCAACTCCAGAACCATGATATATCCGAAACTGCAGTATAGCGAGGGGTGGGTGTATTTACTTAATGGTGGAAAAATGTGATAAGTTAAGAGGGGGGGGGGGGTGATATAATTAGTGCTGCTTTTATTCTTCTTTAAAAAATAACAAATACTTTTCTAAACATTTTTTTTTTAATTCACGTTAAATAAATTTCAGTTGTATTATTTGTAGTTTAAAATAATATAGGTTACTTATTGATTACTAATAAAAAACTAACTAATAATATTAGGTTATTACCATAACCCTGGTTCCCTGAAAGAGAATGACAACCATACCGAATGGGAAGAGCCCTCTCTGACCGTCAATCACTGAGCATATATAAAGAAGCTGCCCTGTCAGGGCCCTGCTGTGAGGGTGAAGTCCCTCCCACCTCCTGCTGTAGAGGGAAGTCCTCACAGGAACATATCGCCATTTTCTTTTGAAATCAGAGGTCAGCGGGGGACACGACCTCGAAGGGTAATGGTTCTCATTCTCTTTCAGGGATCCAGGGTTATGGTAATAACCTAACGTTCCCTTTCAATGGAATGACAACCATTACCGAACGGGACTCTGTACCAAAGCTGTCGTGGCTCCAGATTACTGACAGTACAGCCCCACGGCGATAACCTCAGAGCCCACATGACGCCTAAGGGCATGCTGCCTGCAACACCCTAGAGACCAGATGGGGTCTCGCTCGGTTTGCAACATCAAGGCGGTAAAAACGCACAAATGTCTGACTACCTGTCCATGTAGCAGCATTGCATAACTCATCTAAGGAGGTGCCATGAAGGAAAGCCCACGAAGTTGCCTGTCCCCTGGTAGAATGGTTTGTTAGAACGTCTGTTCATACGCGAAGTGTATTGCATCTGTCACCCAGTGCGCTAGACGTTGCTTCGATAGGGCCTGACCTCTAGAGCGGGTCCCGTAGCAGATAAACAGCTGGTTGGACTGTCTCCATGACGCCGTCCTATCCAGGCAACAGCGCAGAGCCTGAACTGGGCATATCGGGTGCTGTCTATGGTCCTTCTCTGACTCGTGCGGGGGAAGTCTGAAAGTTTCCAAAACCACGGGTTGGTTAATATGGAATGGAGATACCACCTTTGACAGAAAGGATGGATTTGTTCTTAATGTTACCCGCGAGTCATTTCCGGTGAAAGCCATGCTTGTGTCATCAATGGACAGAGCATGAAGCTCACTTACTCGTCTGGCAGACGTAATGGCTATTAAAAACGCCACCTTCAATGAAACAGGGCGCAGTTCTGCTGCCCACTTGGGGACCATACTTTTCATGGGAGGACGAAGCCTCCGAGCCCCTTTAAGAAATTGCACTGCGAACAAATGTGCCCCAGGGAACACAGAGTCAATTTTGTCTTGGCACACTGATATTGCTGCCAGGTATACCTTCAAAGTGAACGCTGATTTTACTGCATCAAACAGGTGTTGTAAGAAGGTTAATATTGTCTCAATAGGCACCAGTCTTGGGGAAAACTTTCCATTTGTATGAGTACTGGGCTCTAGTGCTCGGCGCCCTAGCAGACTAGTGTTTCCACTACTGCATCTGACAAACCTTGTCTGAATAGACGGCTCCGTTCAACGGCCAGACCCAGAGTTGGAGCTGGGCTGGGTTCGGGTGTCATAATAGCCCCTTGTGACCAGAATGGCCAGACCCTGTCAGACCCTGAAGAACACAGACTCCAAAACAAGGACTGGCAGGTGAAAACTGAGCCGTGGCGCTCAGTATTTTTTTTAAAATGATAAACAGCAAATAAAAACAAAACAAAACCAACACAAACAAAAAGGCGCGTTGGCCAAACAAACAGACACACACGACAGACGTGGACGAACCAAACAAGAGGAGTAGCATTTGTTTTGTTTTTAAATCGCCTTCTAACTCCACCCGTTCTCCACTCACAAACACACGCCCGAGTCAATGAAAACATGCTGCTTTTATGCAGCTGTACCGAGACTCGATTGTTAATCAACTGTGCAATCCTCGTGCCTAAATACAAACGTACATTTTAAACGCTCGTGCTCGTAGCCCATATTTATATCCCATGTATTTTATACATAAACACCAACATTAACACACTACATACAACATAAAACACTAATAAACATAAAGGGCGGGACACTCCACCACACCCCTCCACTTGGCTCGGGAGGTCCTTGCTGTCTCCTCTCCAACAGCAGGAACTTGTGGGACAGGAGACAAACCAGTGTGCTCTCTCCACCCGGATCCTCTCTAGTGTCAGGGGTAGTAATGGTAGCAGAGGGAACGCATACAAGAGCCCCTGTGGCCATGGGTGATCTAGCACGTCTACTCCCAGGGGACCCCTGTCTCTCTCCATGGAGACTCCATGAGTGGACTCGGCTGTGGCAAAGAGGTTGACTCGTGCCGATCGAAACATCTCCCAAATCTGTTTCAGCACTTGAGGATGCAGTCTCCATTCCGAGCTGTCTGGAGCTCTTCTGGACAGGTCTGCTGCCTTGTTGTCCACACCGGGGAGGTGAACCGCCCTGGTGGAACGCAAGTTTCTGTGCGTCCAGGACAAGAGTCTGTGCATGCGTCCAGGACAGGAATCTGGGCTGCGTGGTGAAGGCCCTGGCGAGCGCAGGCCTCCTAGGTGGTTTATGTAGGCTACCACTGTAGTATTGTCTGTCCGGACCAGCACATATTTGTGCACTAATTGCTGGCGAAGATGAGATAATGCCAGGTTCACTGCTTGCAGCTCTTGGGCATTTATGTGCGCTTGCTGCCAATCTCTTATACCTCTCCCATTCCAGACCACTCCCAAGCCCAGGCTGAAGGCGTCTGTAGTGACCACTTCCCTTCTGTGAGGGGATCTGAAGGGAGGTCTGAGGCGCAGATTGCCCGGATGTCTTCCGGCATTGTCTGGACACTCGCACCAGCCGGTACCGATCTCGGACCGGGTGCATCTTGAGTGTAGTCACCCAGGCTTGAAGCGGGCGCATTCTCAGCAGCCCTAGTGGTAGGATTCTCGAGGCTGCTGCCATCAGTCCCAACAACCTTTGATATATTTTGACCTGTAGGAGAGCGTCCTCTCTGAATAGGCGGAGTGTGGCCCTCAACAACTGAAACCTGTTTTCCAACAGTGAGGCAAGCATGCTCACAGAGTTCAGTTAGATCCCCAGGAACACTATGGACTGAGACGGTACAAAGTTAATCTTCTGTTGATGTACTGAGAGCCTTAACTTCGTCACATGATCTATGACCTCTTTTGTGTCTATTGTCTCATTGTCAATAGCACCCAGGAGTCCTGGGTGCAGCCTTGCCATGGGTCGTTGCCTTTGGTCAGTCCGGTTGTGATGGGGGTTGGTGGCAGCCGGGGCCCCTCAGGGGCTGTCTCCCTTTGGCTTGGGATAGGGCGGGTCTTTCTTATGCCCTGGCCTTGGTCTCCAGCCGGAGAACCGGTTACCCATGGCCAGCGGTGGTCCCTTGCCGCCGGATCTGCCTCTGCCTGGTTGTCTGTTTTGGGGTGGAGGGCGGTGTTCAGGCCCTGTTGCCCCAGCAGACTGTGAATGCCACCTTGGGCGCTGGCGGTAGGCTGGAAGGTGCGAGAACTTCGAAGCATTTATGAAATGGTAATCAGAGTTGTAGTGCAATTAAAATGTAATATTTATGTGTATTGTAAATGGTAGGCTCTGGCATTTAAATGTATTTTTGCCTTGCTGAAACAGTATGTTTATGACCTGCTTACAGTATTGTTCCACAGTGGCTGAGTCTTAGAGTGAATGTAGTTAGGGTATAATAATAAAGATCTGCAACAGTGTTGCTTATTACAGAGCTGTGTATCAGGGGCAGACCCTGGATCTAGTCTCATCCGTCAACGGGGGGATGGGCTTACAAAGTTCAGTGAAGTTCAATCCCGTCTCTGTGTTGCATACATTATACGCAGCAAACTAAAGAACATGCTGCCATAACCAACCCAATGAGGAATATTGAGAGCCGAGTAAAGTATTTTAAGCAAACCAATTCCACACATAAAGGAATGATCAACAGTGTTTGAACAGCGCTGGTGAGAACCCTGGATATAATCTTAAGATGATTTGTATCCATCTAATGTATCATTATTTGAATTGCTTTCTGTCTACTACATCTCAGATGTTTCCAAGTTTTGAACCCGCCAGCCCCCTTTAACCTTGTATAAAACACATTTTTTTCAGTCGAATTCTTGTATTCTTTTAGCTTTTTTTTATGCAGGAGATAATATTAAACCCCCAAAATTTATAACTAGTAGAACTATAATACATCTTTACACAAATGTATTAAACCAAGTCATATGCAATACAAATTTGATTTCTAAAACTGCTACCTTAAAACTGGGGTAGCTATCATGTGCCTCACAGAACATCCACGTGTTTTTTGCCATTCTTGGGCATTGAATCATATTTGCCCTTTTGTTAGCAATCAAAATCAGCACATAGCTGAGCTCCTTCCCAATTGTTTTCCCCTTCATTGGGATTCGTCTCCCTTCCTTCTCCACATTTTCAGTTGAATGTCCTTCAGATTACAGCAAAGGTTTAGAAAAAAAAGGGGGACATTTAAAGTATAAGACATCTGGATGTTAACTTAGCTGTACCTTCATATACAAAAATGTTACCATTATGCATGTGGTACCCCTGTTACAATAGTATTCCATCTCAGTTTATGTAACAATAAAGAAACAAAGTCAGTAAAAATAAAAGGTAATAATATTCCCAGTCTCAGTAATTCAGTTCCTTCATATTCTTCTTCGCTGTTTATTTTTTCTTTTAATTGTAATAGAAAGCTTCAGTTTTGGGCTCACAGGTTAAGTTCATTATTCCTTTTTACCTTCAATTCCAATAAAGAATGAAGTTTTCTTTTCACTCCCGGCCATGTCTCCGAAAGGACTGTAGAAGGTCGTAGATTTCCTTGCTTTCGTTACCGGGTGCCTTTGCGGTGCCTCTTGCTGGGCTCTGTGAAATCCAGTCCGAGGACATCGGTTGGTCTTTCCAGTCAGGGTGTTCAGGTATGTCTGCACGTATTCCAAAATCCTCCACGCCTTTTGCTGCCATGCTGGAGTTTTCATACATCAGACCAGAAATGAAACCAAAACACATAGCAGCTGCGGGGTGAAACTGATACACTGCGGTGCTCAGTGTTTTATTAACATAAATAAAAGGTTTAAACAAAACACAAACACTTTAACAAAACAAACGGCGCGTTGGCCAAAATAAATAGACAGACAAACAAATGGTGGACAAAACAAACAAGTGCTGACTTAGATCAGCACAAGTAGCAATTGCTCTTTTAGTTTTTATTTCTTACTCTCCTCCTCTCTCCTTTTCTTTCCACATTGAACACCCAACTCTTTTATGCAGCTGTACCGAGATAGCTAATCAGTCGTTCGATTTGAACCCCACATTATATCCCATGCACCAATACATACACAATCAATAACACGCTACATACAACATAAAACACATCACATACAAAACACAGTACGCACAGGGGCAGGGCACCCTGCCACAGGCCCCGAGCTGTTTTCTCATTAGCCTGTACGAACTCTGTTCCTTTTCTTCTTCAGCAGAAAAGTCCTGGTCAAGGTATATCTGAGCCCCGTTTAAAAAAAGTCCCTTCTTCGTCCAGGCCGCTTGGAAAACCAGTTGTCTTGTATTATAGTTCAGAAACCGTGTTCTGATCGATCTTGGTCGGGCACCAGGGTCTGTTGGTTTAGGAGTGAGAGTGTGCGTTGAGTCTTGGCAACGTTTAGGGGCCCTCTTGGTAATTCCAGTTTTTCCATTAGCAGTTTTTCAACAGCCTACATCATGTCTCTCTCCTCACTTCCTTCTGGAATTCTGTAAATTCTGACAGTATTTTTTTTCCAGCTCTTTCTTTCTGAAGTAAATGAACAAGCATTGCTGATGTACGCACTTTTCTCCTGTCCACTTCTGCAACCCTGCTTTCTTCCTCGGCCACTCATTCTTGGTTTGCTTGAGGTCTTCGCACATTTCTTTTTCTAATGTTGTTCATATGTTGTGAGGTTTTTCTCCTAAATCCTCTAATTTCGAACAGTATTTTTTCAAATTCAAAGACGAGAAAGCCATTTTATAAATGTGTGTTTTTAAGCCTTGACTTGAAAACTGTAGTGGTCCCAGCTTCCCTGACAAACAAAGGTGGAGCATTCCATTATTTCAGAGATCTAGAAGAAAAAGCCCTCCCCCCTCCCCAGTTGCTTTTGTTGACCCTAGGAATAAGGGGCTCAGAGTGCAGTTTGGAAGATACAGGGTCAGGAATCCTGCAAAATAACTAGCTGCTAATCCATTCAGAGCCTTGGAAGTTAACAGCAAAATCTTAAAATCAATTCTGTACTGCACAGGGAGCCAGTGTAAAGAAGCTAAACCAGGGGTAACATGTTCACGTTTCCTGGTTTTAGTCAGAATTCTAGCAGCGGTATTCTGAACAAGCTGCAAGCGGGATACCACACGTTTTGGGACACAGAAAAAAATGATCAATTCCAGATGAAACAAAGGCATGCAATAGTCTCTCGGCATCAGATACAGAAATAATTGGTCTAAGTTTGGCTATATTTCTCAAATGGAATGAAATGGAAAAACATGGAAATGACTTATCAAATGGTAATGTTGAAACGGAAAATCACTTTGGTCTACAAATTACATTTATATACACAAATAGTTTTGGCTATTTCTTATTCATTTTATGAATACAGCTTAGCACAAATCTAAGGAAGTGATGTGTCAGAGATTAGCATGAGCTACTATAGGAAATCTGGAGCAGCTTCCCTGTTTGGCTGGTGCTTGCAGTCTGCCACAGAACACTGCAATACATGGGTTACTAGCTTGAATTTGTATTAAGTACGACCACTTGCTGTAGAAGTCACATTAATGTTTATGGAAAAGAGACTCTCAGATCGATGAGCCCAACTATACAGCTGGTGAGTGCGAAGGAGTCAAAAGTTTCAAAGTCAAAACAGACGCACAGTTGACCCATTCACTAATGCCGGCATTTTATACTGTGTATCTATGTTTGCACCATGCCTTTTAGCACCCTAACTGAATGTGAAGCAATTTTGACATTTTCAGATTTTTGCATTTGGAACAGCAAATTTTTACCTTGAACTTGACTATTTTCAATTATTCAATTATTTTCAATTACTACTATGTGTTCGGTATACATTATGCAGTTAAATAATGCAAATACAAATGTGCAGTTCAATTGCAAAGAATCAGTCTTTTTACAAAACAACGGTTGATGCAGCTAAAAATAGGTATTTAAGCTGCCAACAACGGGATTCAACTGAAATTACTTGTATGCACTGAAATACTAAAACAAAACAGCTTGGTTTATAATCAAAATAGCAAACTAGTTCTCAATAAAAAAGCGAAAAACTGGGAGGAAAAAAATGATTCTAAACTGGTTACCCTAGTTCTGATAGCAGTTCGAGACCTGCACCAGTTCATTTACCAGTGTTCTGTTTTACATCCCTACCTCTTTATTTTATTTTATTCCTTTTCATTATTTATTGTTTATATTGATGTTCATGACGTTTTATGCAATTATTTTTTTAAATATATTATATATTGTACTTCTAACTACTTTGGCAATACCACCAAGGTTGTCATGCCAATAAAGCACCTTTAAATTTGAGTGAGCGATCAGAGAACTGACAGATGAGGAGATGTGGGAGAGAGAGAGGGGAGTCTGAGATGGACAGGTTAAGAGTGAAGACTGGAGGGTAAAAAGAATACGAATATAATGAATGTCATTGTAAACCTTTGCTTAACCTCTCTCCCTTCTACCTCTCCCCTCCCTTTGACCTCTTTCCATCTCTCCCCCTCTCCCCTCCACTCTCTGTTTCTCTCCTAGCAGCAGCGGCAATATCCCAGGACAGCAGCAGGAGAGGATGAGGGAGGAGAGAGGAGGAGGATGGAGGGGAGAGGGGGAGCAGGAGCTGGGGGTCGTCACTCCAGGGATGGGGAGGGAGAGGAGGATGAAGAGGTTGATTATACCTCCGATCCCTCCCTCCTTCGCTCCCTGCCCCCATCCCCCCCTCTTCTCTTTGAGGGGGGGGGCAGTGAGGACGACACCTTCTCCTGTCGGAATGGGGGGACAGGGGGGGACCCCGACTCCTTCTCTCTGGGGACCCCCTGCCTGGAGCGCAGGCACCCCCAAACACTGACTCCGGAGCAGGAGGAGACGGCCTCGCTGGTGTCGACCGGGACCCTCGTACCCGAAGCCATCTACCTGCCCCCCCCTGGGCACAGACTGGTTACTGACAAAGAGTGGGCGAGCTTGCAGGTACAGGTGAGTGATACAGCGTGGAATGGTTTGATTGTGACACAGAGAAGGAGGAAGGATTTGTGAGTGACCCTCTTCCTGTCTCCAGTTGAAGCAGGTCCAGATTTCGCTGACACAATCAAACCAGGAGTTTGAGAGAGAGAGGAGTGAGAAAGAGAGACTGGAGCAGGAACTGAGACACAGTGCACTGGAGTGTGCCAAGCAGGTGAGAGAGAGTGGAGCAGGAACTGTGTGTGTCAGTGTGAGTGTCTTTGTGTATTCTGTATGCATTCTGTGTTGATCTCAGGGAAGCGGAATGTCCATAATCTTTGGGGCCCAGGCTACAAACCTTCCGGACACAAGGTAGGAGGGTGGGGGTGGGTGGGTTGAGCATTATTATGGGTTTTAAGAGGTCATCCTTGACACAGCACTGTTTTAAAACAAACATTTATTTCTTTATTTGTTTAATGGAAAAATTTAAAATATACCTATTTTGAGTCATGATTTTTTATCGGACAGGGCACAATCACACTTTCTTTTAACTTTAACTTTAAAGTCACAGTTAAATTCATTTTTTTCACATTACTAAAATATTTAAAAAAAACAGAACAAACATGTTTGCCATATTTTATAGATGGAACCCCCTGCTCTGCACACAGACACAGACACACACAGACACACACACACACACACATACACACACACACACAGACACAGACAGACACACACACACAAAGACACAGACACACACAGACACAGACACAGACACACAGACACACACGCACAGACACACACGCACAGACACACACGCACACACACACTGACACACACTCACAGACACACACACACACACACACAGACACACATTTCGTATGGAAAGAATAAACATGAGGAACTGTACAGGGAGGCGCAGATTGTAGCGCCTCTTTTTCTTTGCACTGTTGCGGTTTTATTTCTTATCACAAGAGATGGCACGTAATGGTGGTAGATTATTCATGGCAGATTTGATTCAGCAGGGTCGAGGCAGGATATTTACAGCAATCTGTCTCGAATGTAACTCTCTGAAGACGGTCCTCCTGTTAGTTTCGTTTTTGATCCAGAGGGGTCTTTCATCAAATTCTTTTATTGAAATTTGTTAGCGCTGGGTGAATAACGCAGCATTATAAAAGACAAACACTTTTTTTTTTCAGGGAATACAAAAAAGATACAATGTCAAAAATACATATCTGAAAGGACTAGGTTTTAAAATAAGTAGGCTTCCATTTAGATGTGCTGTGGTTGGTTTTGTTGGTACAGTACTATATTTACAGTCCAACCAAAGTAGTATTTTTATTGAGAAAGAGAATGTGTTAATGATTTAACTTTTGGTTAAACAAGTACATTGTAACAGCTTCATAGTCAGGTTGACCGGTTGTCAGAAATCATATTCATCATAAAATACTCTTTCTCTTGAGAAACACATTACTAATTGAAAACCACTTTGGGGTTCATGTAACATTGTAACTTCTCTACCCGCTTTTAACATAGTCTTTTACCACACTGCCTCAACGGCCCGTTCACGTAATTAAACCAAATATCTGTATATATATATCTATATCTTATATATATATATAGATCATATCTATAATATCTATATCTATATATATATGTATAATGGGTGGGGATTAAAAATGGGGATTGATATATATATATCTTAATACAGGTAAAACCAGACTGACGTGTGTCTGGGTAATGGATATCTGAGTGCTGACTGTACATAACAGTTCTGAAAAAATTAATTAAATACAGTTATGGCCAAAACATACGACTATATGTAATCACATTAGTAATAGTGACATTTGCCAAGCAGAATAAGATTGTAACGGTGCACTGGGATTCCAATTAGCATTGCTACATTTTACAAATGCACTGCTTTACAAACATGTGGTGTTCACCAAAATGTTGTAATTTTAAAACGTATCCACATCAAGACAGCACATAGAAAGAGTTTCGAAATTGACAAGCCCTTGGAACCCGGGACAGGCGACACTGATTGGCTGATAAACTAGCCTTTTTGTTTCTTTGACCAAGGTCACAATGTGAAAGCCCTGCCATCACATACCACAAAACAAATGGGAACGCGCAACGTCCTGTTTGTTTTCACACAGGAGTAACAGAACAACGCTTTGCTTTGAACTTGCGAATTAACTATGACATCGTTTTGTATAATAATAATAATAATAATAATAATAATACCTTATTTGGCCTTAGGAATCTCTCCATGGCAGAACTAAAGCTTGCACCAAACCCCGCCACTCAATATACAAATCGCATGTATGCGCTCTAGTGACATTTACAGTAATAGTAGGGAGCAAATGTTTGAGTTTCCGGGTTTTTTTTGCAAGAAATTGAAAATTCTGCGAGAGGGAGCAAATTCGTTGATTTTTTTTTTTTTTTTTTTTAATCTGAATCGCGGAATCCTGGCGGGACTAGTTGATATTTGTGTTGATCTGTGTGTATTCTGTTGCAGGTGTCTATTTTGATGGAACAGGTCCAGAACTCTGAGTCTCTGCTTCAAACATTGCAGAAAACTCTCAGCCAATCACAGAGCTCTGTGCAACAACAGCTGGTGAGTCACTCCACTTCACATTGACGCGCACTCTCACGAAGACACTAGAGCCCAAACGCTTGTCTGCTTGACTCAATTTAGTTTCAATAATCTAATTAAGATGGTATTCTATTTCCTATTTCAAACCTTCATTTTTTAGCTAAGGTTCTTGAAAAAGTAGTATTTAAACAAATGAATAGTTTCCTCGATAGTAATACTATTTTGGAGAAGTTTCAGTCAGGGTTACGTTCAAATCATAGCACAGAGACTGATCTGGTTATTGTTGCAAATGATCTATGCGATATCCTATTTTAGTCCCGAGCTCTGCATTCAGTACTGTGGATTATGCAATTTTAATAAATCGTCTTAAAGAATGGGTGGGTCTCTCTGGAACTGTTCTGAACTGATCTATGTCATATCTGATATCTGACAGACGGTACTGTGTTTCCTTGGGGGAGTCTGTATCAGGAATGGCTATATTATAGATAGGGCTTCTGATTTTCGGTTTTAACCAATAAAACCCGATAAAACACCCCCCCCCCCCCCGATACAAAAAATGAAATCAGTGGATAGCCAATAAACACCGGAAAACACGGGGGAAAAAGTGTGGAAATGGTTGATCAAATCACTTTGACTTTACCCTTTTCCAATTAAAAAATAAAGCCTACTACAAAAATAATAGTAAATACATTTCCCAGTGCTGCTAGGCAATGTACCACCTTCTTGACTTGTATCTATCATTCAGTCGTTCAGAATACTTTAAACCCTATTAAACGCAGAATGCAAGATTTTCCTCACGGGCACAAGCCTGTAGTTAAATGGCCAAGAGCTTGTGAGAAAACTGCGTGGGACACAGTAAACACAGATCTCTGTTTTACTTTGGAAAGGTTAAATGGAACAGTTGAAAAGAAGCTGGATAAATTTGGGGATATCATCTACGCATATGGAAGTGAGAGGTTTGGAATTGAAAAAAGGAAGGAAAAAGTACAAACTATTCCTGGAAAGTCTAGACGGCAGCAGGAGATTGAAAGCTTAGTTAGAGAAAATTGGCAGTTGAGGAAGCAGTGGAGAAAAGCAGAACAAAGTCAGGAGGAGGGACTCAATCTGTTACAAAGGGTCATAAAAGATAAGCTTGCAACATTGCGCAGAGCTGAGTGCCTACGGAAACGCTATAAAAAGAAAGAGCGAGCGAGAACCAACTTTTATAAAGATAAATTGAAATTTGTAAAGAAGATATTCACCAGTGAAACACATACAGATTCAAAAAGGCAGAAGCCTATGTCAATTCCTTCAGACATCCTACCTATCAATCTACCCGAATACCAAATGGAGGACTGTGCACCTAAGTGGAAAGAAGTACAGCAAGCTATGAAAAAAGCAAGGGCATCATCATCTCCAGGGCCTAATGGAGTTCCATACAGAGTATACAAGAGTGCTTCTGGAGTTCTGCGAATCCTGTGGAAATTGATGAAAGAGGCATGGGAAAAACAGGTTGTACCAAGAGCATGGCGCCGAGCAGGTGGAGTCTGTATACCAAAAGAAATGGATTCTACAAGCATCGGTCAGTTTCGTCCTGTTTCCCTATTAAACACAGAAGGCAAGATTTTCTTCAGCATTATGGCTCAGAGATTGTCAACCTACCTATTAAAGAACTGCTTCCTTGACACTTCAGTACAAAAAACAGGCATTCCAGGTTTCCCAGGATGCTTAGAACACATCGGCGTAATCTGGCAAATTCAATCAGCAAAAAAGGAGAGGAAGGAGCTCCATGTGACATTCCTGGATTTTGCTAATGCATATGGTTCAGTGCCACATGAACTTCTTTGGGCAGCATTTGATTTTTTCAGTGTACTGATGACAATAACAAATTTAGTGAAAGTCTGCTTTGGAGATTTGCAATTTAGTTTTTCAACTTCAGAATTCAGCACTACTTGGCAATGCCTAGAAG
Organism: Polyodon spathula; assembly: GCF_017654505.1. Taxonomy (NCBI): domain Eukaryota; kingdom Metazoa; phylum Chordata; class Actinopteri; order Acipenseriformes; family Polyodontidae; genus Polyodon; species Polyodon spathula. The sequence goes on from NC_054588.1 coordinate 77,761, forward strand.
TTGGGATAATGGCAGGATGTACCATTTCTCCACTGGCTTTTACCATGGCAATGGAAGTAATTATAAGGGCATCAAAATGGGTAGTGGGAGGAGAGCGCTTGGCTTCTGCAATGCGACTACCACCAATTCGAGCATACATGGATGACATGACAACAATGACTACAACCGTAGCCTGCACTAATCAGTTATAGGGCAAATTAACCAATAACATTGAATATTGTGTTCAGTCCTGGTCACCTTGCTACAAAAAGGATATTGCTGCTCTACAAAGAGTGCAAAGAAGAGTGACCAGAATTATTCAGGTTTTAAAAGGCATGTCATATGCAGACAGGCTAAAAGACTTGAATCTTTTCAATCTTGAACAAAGAAGACTACGCGGCGACCTAATTCAAGCATTCAAAATTCTAAAAGGTATTGACAATGTCGACCCAAGGAACTTTTTTGACCTGAAAAAAGAAACAAGGACCAGGGGTCACAAATGGAGATTAGACAAAGGGGCATTCAGAACAGTAGGAGGGACTTTTTTACACAGAGAATCGTGAGGGTCTGGAATCAACTCCCCAGTAATGTTGTTGAAGCTGACACCCTGGGATCCTTCTGCTTGATGAGATTCTGGGATCAATAAGCTACTAACAACCAAACGAGGAAGATGGGCTGAATGGCCTTCTCTCGTTTGTAAACTTTATGTTCTTATGAATGGGCACAAATGCAATTCACGCCCACTAAATCAAGGAGCATCTCTATAATTAAAGGTAAAGTAGTAGATAAAAGGTTCTACTTTAACAGTGAGGCAATGCCAACAGCGTCCGAGAAGCCAGTCAAAAGTCTAGGGAGATGGTACGACGGTGATCTAAAGGACACAGTTTGTGTGGGAGAAATTAGACAACAAGCAGTGGAAGGATTGAAGAGCATAGACAGCGGCGCTTTACCAGGCAAACTGAAACTTTTTCAGTGTTTTGTTTGGTCTATTGCCAAAACTGCTGTGGCCAATGACTGTGTACAAGATTTCCTTGACAACAGTTGAGAAGCTGGAAGCTTTAATCCGTTCATACGTCAGGAAATGGTTGGGAGTTCCACGCTGCCTCAGCTGAGTGGGACTTTATGGTAAAGGAATACTGCAGCTACCAGTCTCTGCTCTAACCGAGGAGTTTAAGTGCGCCAAAGGCCGACTGGAAATGACATTAGTAGATTCACATGACAAATGCGTAAGGGAGCCTGTGTTGAAAACTGGAAGAAAATGGATGGCAAAGAAAGCTGTGGAAGATGCTAAGGCTGCATATGATCAGATCAGCATATGATGTTCTCCCATCACCACAGAACGTAAACCTCTGGGTGGGTGAGGATCCCTCATGTCCTTTGTGTTCATCACCTGCAACATTAAGGCACATTCTGACAGGCTGTAAGGTGGGTCTTAGCCAAGGACGGTTTACTTTGCGCCGTGACCAGGTGCTGCGATGTTTGGTCTTAGCATTGGAAGACAAGCGTAACATGACCAATAAGTTGCCACAAGTTCCATCAAATCATTACACACAAAAGACAATATTCCTCCGTCCAGGAGAGCAACCACCAAGAAAAGGTGTTAAAACCAAGCCTCGCTCAGGACAACTGGAAGCTGCTAGAGACTGCAAGATGCTGGCAGATGTTGGTCAATGGCTTATTTTTCCACCTGAGATTGCTACCACTAACCTTCGACCAGACATTGTCTTATGGTCTGGATCAGCACGCCTTGTTCATCTGGTAGAGTTAACAGTGCCATGGGAGGATGCTGTGGATGAGGTGTATGAGAGGAAGAAACTTTGGTATGCTGAACTAGCTGCTGAAGCGGAACAGCAAGGATGGAGAGTCTGAGTTTACCCAGTGGAGGTGGGTTGTCGAGGATTTGTGGCACACTCTACAACCCAGTTTCTCAGAGACGTTCGATTCAGTGGCCAAGAGTTGCGTCGCACAGTGAAGAACATCAGAAAGGAGCAGCAACAGTCTGTGGTTGAGACAGAAAGATTCTGGATGGGGATCTCGAGCACAATAGAAAGAAAGCATCGCTGGTGTACGGGTAAGTAAGCTGGGCTGAGCTGAGTGGGGGATGGAGGGGGTGATGCTGGGACGCCAGAATGACTGTTGAAACCTCTTGAGGTGTCATGGGGTAGTCAGTGAAACACAGAGGATGGAAGGTGCCCACTTGAAAACCCCAGAGATGTACTCTACTTGGCTCAATCCAGACGGCTGTCATGCTGATGCGCTGGGGAGACCGCACTGTGGTTGATCCCCAGAGCCAGCATCGCAGCCGTTGTATGTGCTGAGGCGCTGGGGAGGCGAAATAAGCTGATCCCTGGAGCCAGCACTACACTTCAGCCATCAACACCAGGTGGAAGGATATCTACATCAAAAGATGGAAAGAAACGCAAATGGATGGAGATGCAGATGGATCACATTAGTTTACTGCAAAGCTACGTCTTAGTTGGGGCTTATCTTGGCGAGAGCCGAGTTCAAATCAGCATGAAGTTCAACATCTACTCTCGTGCAATGGAAATCATTACAGTATATCAAAAACGAAATATATCATAAAACTTGAAAATAGCTAAAAATAAGCACCGAAATACAATTAATAAAACCCAAAAAACAGAAGCTTTAATAATATGTAGTGTCCCTCAGGGCTCCATTCTCCATTCTGTTTCCCTTATATACAGTACCGTGAAAAATTATTTGCCCCCTGTCTGATTTTCTGCATTTTTGCATATTTGCATATTTTTGACACTGAATATTGTTAGATCTTCAACCAAAATCTAATATTAGATAAAAGGGACCCTGAATGAACAAATAACATAACATTTTGATACCTATTTTATTTATTTATTAAAGAAAGTTATGCAACACCCAGTGCCTTCGTGTGAAAAAGTAATCGCCCCCTTAGACTCAATAACTGGTTGCTCCACCTTTAGCAGCAATAACTGCAACCAAACACTTCCTGTAGTTATTGATCAGTCTCTCACAGCGCTGTGGAGGAATTTTGGCCCACTCCTTCATGTAGAACTGCTTGGGAACTGCTTCAACTCAGTGACACGGACGGATGGCATGTCATTCTCCTGTAGAATTCTTTGATACAGAGCAGAATTCATGGTTCCTTCAATGATGGCAAGTCGTCCAGGTCCTGATGAAGCTTACCCAAATCATAACACTACCATGCTTGACCGTTGGTACGAGGTTCTTACTGTGGAATGTAGTGTTTGGTTTTCGCCAGACATAACGGGGCCTGTGTTTGCCAAAAAGTTCCACTTTTGACTCATCTGTCCATAGAACATTGTTCCAGAACTCTTGAGGATCATCCAGGTGGTTTTTGGCAAACTTGAGATGAGCAATCATGTTCTTCTTAGTGAGCAGTGGGTTCCGCATTGCTGCTCTGCCATGAATCCCATTTTTGCCCCGTGTCTTTCTGATGGTGGAGTCATGAACACTGACCTTAGCCGAGGCAAGAGAGGCCTGCAGATCCCTGGATGTTGTTCTATGGATCTTTGTGACTTCGTGGATGATTTTACGCCTTGCTCTTGGAGAGATTTTGGCCGGACGGCCACTCCTGGCATTACTGTCCCAAACTTTCTCCGTTTGGACAGTATGGCTCTGACTGGTTTGGTGGAGCCCCAGAGCCTTAGAAATGGCTTTGTAACCCTTTCCAGACTGATAGGCATTAACAACTTTTTTTCCAGAGGTCTTCAGGAATTTCTTTTGATCGTGGCATGATGTGCCTCTAGAACATGTGTGCTGATAACTTCACTCTGATGGTAAGGGCCAAAGTTAGTCAGATTTATGTTGGGCAGGTCTGGCCCAAATCAGGCCTGATTGTTGATTGTTGTCCAAAGTATTCAAACAGCTGGCCCTAATTATCCCTTTAATTGAGTGGGGGGAATAACTTTTTCACACCTGAAGATTGCATGTTTGGTTACCTTACACACCAAACAAATGAAAGAAGCACCAAACTTTGGTGTAATTTTTTCTCTAAGACTCCCTCTATATACTACTACAACCCACAAAAAAAGATCTGACCAAATTCAATGTGAAAAATGTGCAAAAATGCAGAAAATCAGACAGGGGGCAAATACTTTTTCACGGTACTATATGTTACCACTAGGTGATATTGTTCGCTGATGACACACCGCTCTACCTCTCTGTTAAACCAGGTGATACCAATGCTACTACCATTTTATTTGAGTGTCTTACTGATATTAAGTTTGATGTCTCAAAATTTTATGCAGTTAACGCGAGATAAGACAGAATTCTTATTAACCCTCTACGGTCCTATGTCGGACCAGGTCCAACATTACAATTTCCCCTGTCTGACATCATCAAAAAGACGTCAAGCACAGGTCTCTACTCGTTTTTTCTCCAGAAAAATCCGAGAAAATCTTTAAATGGCCGAGTGAGACCAATAAGAGTCGAATGAAGCTGGAAACAAAAGGGTGTATCTCGTAGCCCCATCCACTACAGAGATAACACAGACATATACAAAGGCACTGAATGTTGTAAAAATGTCACCATACGTCTCAAATTTTGATGAAAATGATGGTACAAAGTTAGTTAAAGCGATTTTTATGGAAAAATCTGAAATTTGAGTGGTCAAGTCCTAATAGTTCCTGAGATATGGCAGGTTATACCTATTGGGTGTGCCACTCCTTTTTCGGGTAGCCAAGGTTGCAAAAGAACACACACACACAATGCTGTTAAAAGCCAATGACTTTTGAAATAGGTGTGATAGAGCTACGAACATTCACACCCAGATAGATTGTTAGTCATAGGGTCAATGGGTCATCAAGGGAGCTTTTTTTTTATTTGAGAATAAGGAGGAGAAAAGGCAGTATCAAGCTGAGAGTTACGCACGAGGGAGTCAAAACATTGATCTAACTCTGGATAGAAATTCTTTATGTTATCTTTAAAAAGATATTCATGATAAAAAAAAAAATAAGTAAATGAATTTGTCAGGCATTAAATATTATGATAATATATTTATATAATATTACCAAATACTTAAAATAAGTTCCACTGCATTATTTTGTGGTTGTGTTTAAAATACTTTCCGTAATGTAGCTCCCCAGTAACAGAACATTGCATTTCCCGGTTCTTTCTAAAGCCTGCTCTGCATGCACTCAGGTGTGGAACAGCACATTGTCTCAGTCCAGGTATTTCCTGTGGGAACAGAAGCCAACGGTGACAGTTTCTATTTTCTTTCTTCAGTCTACTGTAGTAGGAATTTACTATCTATATTAACACAGGAGTTATCATATCAAAGCAATAAATATTTGTATTAAATGTATTGTCCTTTTAATAGTTTTGTAGTTACTAAACTAGCAGTTTTACAACTTTTGTAAATCCTTCCACTACTGATTAAGTGCAAGGTAAGAGCTCAGAGTTACTAAATATTTATTAAGAATTCAAACGGAACACTTCAAATTATTTGTCCATAGTTTTGAAACCTATTTGAGTATTGATTTTTGTATCTTGATATTTATTTCAGTTTGTTATACTAATTAATCTAATTTAGATTTGTAAGTTCGTTAAAGAGCAAGTACTTTGAAGTGTTTTCTTGCAGTACAGTAAGAGTTTTTTTTTTACATTTCCCTTTCTTTGGTGTTAGCAATCGTTATGTTATGTTGCTCCAGTGTTTGGTGTTGGATTTTGGTGTCTGTGAGATTCATCAAAATCAAAAGGCTACTGGTTTCAGTACTTTCAGCTGAACCAGATTACAAGAAACTATTCCTGCAGCTGGCATGCACCACAGTGAGAAGACAATGATCCATCTCTGCCTTGAATGCCCTGGGGTTGAGAATCTGTTAGCCTGTCTACAGGGAATTTTTGAAGAAGCTAAGATGGATAATGAAGACATAATCCAATACAAGTAGTGGACTTGTCATGCACATACCAAACACTTTCTTGCCAAAGCTCAGGCTGCATATTTGTAAGTTTTTCATTGTCCTGATAGGTTTTGCAGAAATGTATTCATTTATCTGTCAAGATGCAGTATAGAGCTTTCACTGGGAGAGCAACAATCCACCCATTTACAATGTACTATTGCCAACAAGACAGTGATGAACTTCATTGCCTTAAGGTCTCCGCACAAAGGACGTGATACAACAAGCAAATGTGTCGTACAACAAAAACAAATCAACTTTATATTTTTCACACTGCCTGCGATACGAAGGGCGACACAGAAGCGATACGAAAAAAATAGGATTGGTGTCTAAGTTTGTGATTTTTGTCGCGCGGCAGTTAGGACCAATTGACCAATGAGGAACAGCTTCCCTTACGTGCCTTCAGTAAACAATGGCAGAAGAAAAAAATATTCTTGCTGTATCAAAATAACCGGAGCTGTACAATAAAGGAGACAAAAATGATAGACACGGCAATGAGGGAGAACATTTGGGAGTCCATTTCCAGGGAACTGGATATAGCTGGTGTGTATGATTCATTTATCTTTACTGAAATAAGTATTCTGAAAAGCTATTCTGTATTCTACATATCAGCTGTGTAACAGGACGATCATATTTGTGATTTTTTTCCAACTGATGATACAGACAGAGGAGAATCGCCTGTTGCATTGTATCAAACAATAAAAGCTGAAGTGTATTTGTAGGTTTTTTTATTGGTATTTAATACGTCTCTTGCTTGTGTTATTTCTCATTTCTGGATGCTTACATTGATCTGCGTGTGATTAAATACATAACCCTTAAGGCCTGGTCACACAGGCAACTTTTGTTGGTGGCAACAAGAGGAACGCTGTTGTTGCCTGTGTGTTGCCTTGCAGTTTGAGGTGGTCATACAAGAGACAAGCCTGCGGTCAACAAGCTGGCAATAACCTAATGCAAAACAAGGAGTATCAAAGCAATGATCATGAAAATTGAAAATTGTCTCTTAATCTTGGATTCCTCAAAATAGCCACCGTTTACCTTAATAACAGCCTCACAAATACGAGGCATTCGGTTAACAAGTTTCAGCAGGAAAGCACCCGACATGTCTTCCCAGCTCTTCTGCAGCAATTCCCCAGAGATGTAGGGCATGTAGATGTAGATGTGTGGGTAGCTTTGCTTTGACTCTTCTGTCCAGTTCGTCCCATGCAAGTTCTATGGGATCGGTCCGGTCTAGAGACTGGACAGGCCAGGTCATTAGATTGAGTTGTCCTTCACTTTCCTTCTTCACCAGATAGTTCTTGCACAACTTTGAGGTGTGTTTCGGGTCATTATCTTGCTGAAGAATGAAGGACTATCCAACTAGCCGTAATCCTGATGGATTGGCATACCTCTGAAGTATGCTATGATAGCCAGGCTGGTTGAGCTTGCCAAGGCCTTGGTAAAGATCACCAACTCTGTCACCAGCAAAGCAACCCCAGACGATGACACTGCCTCCTTCATGCTTGACAGTGGGAACCACACATGCAGAACTCATGCGCTCACCCTCTCTGCAAGCAGGCAAGCAGGGTGTGACGTAGCTAGTCCCTCGCTCACACACACACACACATACAACAATATGAGGTAGATTCCTTATAGTTACTGCATCAAGTTTCACTAAAAGGAAAATTCTCAACAGTTCCTTGAAGCTTAGACTTTTGGTCCGCTAGTTTGTTGACTCCCTATCAACTGTACTCATGGGCTAAGAAAAACGTCAAGGCAGTGAACTAAACAACACTCAACAATACTTGAGCAGCGCCTGATGGTTGCCAAGACCATCACAGGTACCTGCAGCCATCACAAGTTTGTGCCTCTGAGTAAAGAGGAACTGGAAATATTTTGTCTTTCCTGTGTTGACTTCCCGTTCCTACTCTGACTGGTAACAGTGGGAGGCAGTACAAACTTGAGAAAGCACAAATGAATCTTAGTTAAGCTCCATTTAAATAGTTAAAATAGTTTTCATTCGACAATGTTTTTTTCCTCCTTTTTTCAGTCACCATAATTTTTAATCTACATGTTAATTGTAGTTTTTGCATAAATCTGAACTAACGTAGTTAAAGTCTTTATTGTTCTACCTTCAACTGTTCAGTCATTGGTGTGAAGTAAATTGATAGTGAAGTTAAAGAGCAGGTAAATACATTTTAAAACCTTTGGGGCACCTCAGCTAGGAGTTGTGAATTGTTACAATATTTTTTTCGGGGGTGTAATGAGTTTGTTTTGGTTCAAATTTTAGAGGAGTGGGACCTAGCACTATTTAACTCTTAAGTCATAAGGAATATTTAAAACACAACCAAAGATTTACAACATAAACAGTATGTCAAAAAGATTTTCAAGCATTTCCATCAATAAATTGCTTTCTTTCCCCTAATTGCCCTGAGAATGCAATTCCACTGGGGAAAAAAAAGCTGGGTAATTCTTTATCTCAGGAACAGAGAAAGATCCCAAAATGAGTCTCAACTTGATACCACCTATGCCACATCTTAATTTTTGCACATCTGTGGAAATACCGGACTGCTGAAAAAAAAAACAAATTGATGACCTTTGGACCTGAATTTAACCATTAAATGCATAACTTGGAGATTTCTCATGTGATTTTATGAATTTATGGTTAAAACTCTAATAATGTCGAAAATATTGTAGCCCTATCGTAAATATTTTAACCCTTTGCGGTCCTATGTCGGACCAGCTCCGACATTACAATTTTCCCTTTCCAGTCCAATAAGATGTCAAGCGCAGTTCTCTAGTCGTTTTTTCTCCGGAAGAAGCTGAGAAAACTGTATGTGAAAAATACAGTGAGCAAGGGGTGGGGCTTGGCTGGAGATGCAGTACCGAGTGTCCTTTTGCCATGCACTGCCTCTTAAACCTGTTTTACTCTTGGGGTGGGGGGGGGGGATTTAAACAGCGCATGTGAAATAAACAGCGCGTGTGAAAATAAATTGGACCCGACACGTCTGACAAGCACTGAATAAATTGACTGCAAAGGGTTAAAAGTTATTAGCATTTTACCTCAATGTGTGCAATTTTTCACAACGTCTGGGAGGCAAAAGCAGGGTGGAAAACTCCAAGTTGTGATATGCCATATCTCAAACTATTTGGAGTGGAGACCTAAAACTAGACTTTTTCATAGTTTTGCATTATCTAAGTATGTACCAGGTTTCATAAAAATCCAAGACACATGGTGACACTGGCTGGTTGAATTGACTCGGAATGACCCCTTTTTAAACTGAATGTACTTCTAATATGATTTGTTTCTGCTCAGTGGTTAAAAAGAGTTTTCTTATAGTTTTTATTACATTGTTATGTGTCAGTTTGGTACTAATTCTTAATTCTTTAAATCCCTCCTTTAGTATACATGTTTATTTTAAATGTATTTTTTTTTTGTAAAGTGCTTGAGCTGCTTTTGCGTGAAAGGCGCTATATAAATAGTTTATTATTATTATTATTGTTATTGTTATTATAATATTGATGAAGGCACTACAGTCCAAACGCTTGTTTGTTGCTTGACTCCCTCTAGTTTTGTTCACCCTGTGCAGAGTTTCTGGCAGGTTTGATGGAAGTATTGAAGTGTCTCCCTTTCCCATCTCTCCCCCCAGGCAGAGCTGTCTCAGGCTCATCAGAGGGTCAGTGTGGATCTGCATCGGCTCTCCGCAGAGAACCATACCCTGAAGGGGGGGTTGCCACCCAGCGCCATGCAGGTGAGAGAGAGAGAGAGAATGTACACTCCTCGCTGATCCACAAAATATTATTGTATATAATGACATAAGTTGGTAAAATCTATAGATAATATAGAAATTCGAATCAACAAAAATAAAGGAGAACTATCGAAACCTCCTGGAAGAAAAGAAACTAGCAAAAGAGACTGCAGAAGAGGCAGGAGATGCAGACTCGCCAAACTCAAATCTTAAAAAATAAATAGTAATAATAATAATTAAACTGCAGAAGAAAACAAAAGAAATGGCCGCTGAAAGTTGTAATATAACTGCTGGAGGGAGCCAAGAGGTGATTTATCCACAATGATTAAAAAACACACAGGATAAAAAGGTCATTAAGCAAAAGATCTTAAAAGAAACTCCAGGGGCACTAATAGTACACAAATATGAAATCAAAAGTAAGATTTTTTTACTGATAGCCTAATCGCCTAATTACTCATTTAAAAAGAGGGGAATATGTAAAGGGAAACAGCTGACTGTATATAAAGACAGTGATCTGGACACAGTCATGTTCACAACCAACATTTACCACAACGTCACAGTGATGGTCCAGAGCAATGAGAGAGGCCTGCACGTGTTTGAAAAACTGTCCAACAAATTAAAAGAAGTGGGAACAAGCAACAACCCCACTGAAGCACAAAGCTCACACACACACATACAGCACTGTACGACGACATCCACCTGAACCGAGAGGGAGTGAGCATCTTCGCCAGGAGCATCAAGGACATGGCCTTGGCCAACAACCTACCGAGGGGCACCATTGAGAGTGGAGTCGCACTGTCACACTGCACACGGAGCTCCCACTGCACCCAGACACCCTGCACACGGAGGTCCCGGTGCACCCAGACACCCTGCACACGGAGGTCCCGGTGCACCCAGACACCCTGCACACGGAGGTCCCGGTGCACCCAGACACCCTGCACACAGAGCTCCCGGTGCACCCAGACACCCTGCACACAGAGCTCCCGGTGCACCCAGACACCCTGCACACGGAGCTCCCGGTGCACCCAGAGCACCCAGTGCACACGGAGCTCCCGGTGCACCCAGACACCCTGCACACGGAGCTCCCAGTGCACCCAGACACCCTGCACACGGAGCTCCCGGTGCACCCAGACACCCTGCACACAGAGCTCCCGGTGCACCCAGACACCCTGCACACGGAGCTCCCGGTGCACCCAGACACCCTGCACACGGAGCTCCCGGTGCACCCAGACACCCTGCACACGAGAGCTCCCAGTGCACCCAGACACCCTGCACACGGAGCTCCCGGTGCACCCAGACACCCTGCACACGGAGCTCCCAGTGCACCCAGACACCCTGCACACGGAGCTCCCGGTGCACCCAGACACCCTGCACACAGAGCTCCCGGTGCACCCAGACACCCTGCACACGGAGCTCCCGGTGCACCCAGACACCCTGCACACGGAGCTCCCGGTGCACCCAGACACCCTGCACACGGAGCTCCCAGTGCACCCAGACACCCTGCACACGGAGCTCCCGGTGCACCCAGACACCCTGCACACGGAGCTCCCAGTGCACCCAGACACCCTGCACACGGAGCTCCCAGTGCACCCAGACACCCTGCACACGGAGCTCCCAGTGCACCCAGACACCCTGCACACGGAGCTCCCAGTGCACCCAGACACCCTGCACACGGAGCTCCCAGTGCACCCAGACACCCTGCACACGGAGCTCCCAGTGCACCCAGACACCCTGCACACGGAGCTCCCGGTGCACCCAGACACCCTGCACACGGAGCTCCCAGTGCACCCAGACACCCTGCACACGGAGCTCCCAGTGCACCCAGACACCCTGCACACGGAGCTCCCAGTGCACCCAGACACCCTGCACCCGGAGCTCCCAGTGCACCCAGACACCCTGCACACGGAGCTCCCAGTGCACCCAGACACCCTGCACACGGAGCTCCCAGTGCACCCAGACACCCTGCACCCGCAGCTCCCAGTGCACCCAGACACCCTGCACACGGAGCTCCCAGTGCACCCAGACACCCTGCACCCTCAGCTCCCAGTGCACCCAGACACCCTGCACACGGAGCTCCCAGTGCACCCAGACACCCTGCACACGGAGCTCCCAGTGCACCCAGACACCCTGCACACGGAGCTCCCAGTGCACCCAGACACCCTGCACACGGAGCTCCCAGTGCACCCAGACACCCTGCACCCTCAGCTCCCAGTGCACCCAGACACCCTGCACACGGAGCTCCCAGTGCACCCAGACACCCTGCACACGGAGCTCCCAGTGCACCCAGACACCCTGCACACGCAGCTCCCAGTGCACCCAGACACCCTGCACACGGAGCTCCCAGTGCACCCAGACACCCTGCACACAGAGCTCCCACTGCACCCAGACACCCTGCACACGGAGCTCCCAGTGCACCCAGACACCCTGCACACGGAGCTCCCAGTGCACCCAGACACCCTGCACACGGAGCTCCCACTGCACCCAGACACCCTGCACAGCTCCCAGTGCACCCAGACACCCTGCACACGGAGCTCCCAGTGCACCCAGACACCCTGCACACGGAGCTCCCACTGCACCCAGACACCCTGCACACGGAGCTCCCAGTGCACCCAGACACCCTGCACCCTCAGCTCCCAGTGCACCCAGACACCCTGCACCCTCAGCTCCCAGTGCACCCAGACACCCTGCACACGGAGCTCCCAGTGCACCCAGACACCCTGCACACAGAGCTCCCAGTGCACCCAGACACCCTGCACACGGAGCTCCCAGTGCACCCAGACACCCTGCACACGGAGCTCCCAGTGCACACGGACCCTGCTCCCAGTGCACACGGAGCTCCCAGTGCACACGGAGCTCCCAGTGCACCCAGACACCCTGCACACGGAGCTCCCACTGCACCCAGACACCCTGCACACGGAGCTCCCAGTGCACCCAGACACCCTGCACACGGAGCTCCCAGTGCACCCAGACACCCTGCACACGGAGCTCCCAGTGCACCCAGACACCCTGCACACGGAGCTCCCAGTGCACCCAGACACCCTGCACACGGAGCTCCCAGTGCACCCAGACACCCTGCACACGGAGCTCCCAGTGCACCCAGACACCCTGCACACGGAGCTCCCAGTGCACCCAGACACCCTGCACACGGAGCTCCCACTGCACCCAGACACCCTGCACACGGAGCTCCCAGTGCACCCAGACACCCTGCACACGGAGCTCCCAGTGCACCCAGACACCCTGCACACGGAGCTCCCAGTGCACCCAGACACCCTGCACACGGAGCTCCCAGTGCACCCAGACACCCTGCACACGGAGCTCCCAGTGCACCCAGACACCCTGCACACGGAGCTCCCAGTGCACCCAGACACCCTGCACACGGAGCTCCCAGTGCACCCAGACACCCTGCACACGGAGCTCCCAGTGCACCCAGACACCCTGCACACGGAGCTCCCACTGCACCCAGACACCCTGCACACGGAGCTCCCAGTGCACCCAGACACCCTGCACACGGAGCTCCCAGTGCACCCAGACACCCTGCACACGGAGCTCCCAGTGCACCCAGACACCCTGCACACGGAGCTCCCAGTGCACCCAGACACCCTGCACACGGAGCTCCCAGTGCACCCAGACACCCTGCACACGGAGCTCCCAGTGCACCCAGACACCCTGCACACGGAGCTCCCAGTGCACCCAGACACCCTGCACACGGAGCTCCCAGTGCACCCAGACACCCTGCACACGGAGCTCCCGGTGCACCCAGACACCCTGCACACGGAGCTCCCGGTGCACCCAGACACCCTGCACACGGAGCTCCCAGTGCACCCAGACACCCTGCACACGGAGCTCCCAGTGCACCCAGACACCCTGCACACGGAGCTCCCAGTGCACCCAGACACCCTGCACATGCAGCTCCCACAGTACAAGAAGCTACGCCAGAACCGTCACTGGAGCAGGAAGCATGACCTGAGTGACCTGAACAGAGTGACTTTAGACATCTGCTGAGTGCAATTTTCACAAGACTAATGATTGTGTAAGAAATGTTAACTTAAAAGATGTCTGTCTTCTTTGTCTAAGTATGTAATTTACACATTGATTCTGCAACTTACTTGGTTATAAATAAGAGAAATAAAAAAAAAAAAAAAACATGAAATCTTTCACAATCAGTTACAAAGCTCAGTTTTTGGTTTTAAAAGTAAGGTTCCTGAGTTTGTAAGTAGTATAAACAATATTGACATTATAGTCTTGCAAGAGACATGGCTAAATACAGATGTGTCTATTGTCCAATTGGATATAAAGAACACTTAGGTCCTTCTATAAAAAACAATAAAATCAAACGTGGCAGAAACTCACTTGGGTGGTATAGTGGTCCCGTACAAGGGAGAACTTACAGGCTCAATCTCCCATTACAAAGAGGAGCCACACATCTGTGACTTAAAATTAATGGATGGGTTCTCCAATTAAAATCAGACCTTTACCTATGTGTGATATACACCCCCATCAGACTCCCACTATTATGATTAAAAATACATCCAAGACTTAGAATCTGAAATCGCACACTTTCAGATAAAATAAAAAATATTACTCTATGGAGACCTAATTGCAAAAACAGAAATAGAGAGAGATTTTATTAAAACAGATGGAAATAAACACCTATTTACAACTCCTCTATGCCAAGACCCAATCACCACAAAAATAAATTGTTATTATAGCATAGGAAGTAAAAAGGAGAAACAAGCCTGTGTAAAAGCCTGGGTTTGTATATTGTAAATGTGAGGACTCCAGGGGGCTTGTTAGGTAAATTCACATGTAGCGCCATATTAGGATGTAACATGGTCATAGTTATGCTGTCACCGATTTAGAACCAAAAAGTATATCAGACCATTCACTGTCAAACAATCCTCTATCTACACACTGCATGTCGTCAGAGCATCAATTCAAACACCCTGTCACATTTACATAAACTCCAGCCCCCAACACATGGACAGAAAGTAGTGAAGAAAGTTCTATACAAGCAACAAATAATAGAAAGTAGTGAAGAGGATTCTATACAAGCAACACATAATAGGGAGATAGAAATCCAACTAAACAACTTCCAAAAAAAATAATACAATCAAATCTTAAAGGGAGTAAATCAGGCTGTAACAGATAGAAATCAAATATTCCTAAAACGTGCACAGAAGTAAAACCTAAAATTTAAAATCACATAAGTCACAAACAAGCAGTCCCAAAGAGAAATGGTTTGAAATTAGTAAATTAGAGAGGAAAAAGTTAAGAACACTATCAAACCAGAAACACCAAAATCTAAATGATAGTGAACTGCACCAAACTACAGCCACTCCCTCCAACAATACAAACCCACCACTCTGAAGAAAAAACTGAAATGCAAGAGCAGTAAACTGCAAAAAATAGAGGGCTCTATTCACGCAACGAAATGCTCAAATACAGTAAAATCTAAATTAGCCTGTGGCCAAGATAGAATCTTAAACGATGTGATGTAATGCAGAATGCCCTAATGAAATCTCGCATCACCGCACTGCAGATCACAGCTACACCCTGCACACTTTAATAAACCAGCACACCACAAAAACAGGGGAAATATTTGCCTGCTTTGTAGATTTCAAAAAAGCTTTTGACTCCAAAAACTGGCACTCAGGGATCTACCTTTTAAAATACTGCAGCATGGCATTGGATACAGGGATCAAACACAATGTGAAAATACATTACAACAGAACAGACAAGGCTGCAGCCTCAGTCCAACATTATTTAATCTCTGTATAAACCAGCTGGCCACAGAGTCCCTGGACTCGCTATCAACGACACAGAAATCAAGTGTCTCCTTTATGCAGATGACCTGGTCTCACTGTCACCTATAGAACAAGCAGCTTGGCGAAGAGCTGTACTTCGGCATTGGGAGGTGCTGTCCAGGGCTGATCCTGTGGTAGTCTGTGCGGTGCACAGGGTCGTGGAGGTGCTGTCCAGGGCTGATCCTGTGGTAGTCTGTGCGGTGCACAGGGTCGTGGAGGTGCTGTCCAGGGCTGATCCTGTGGTAGTCTGTGGGGTGCACAGGGTCGTGGAGGTGCTGTCCAGGGCTGATCCTGTGGTAGTCTGTGCGGTGCACAGGGTCGTGGAGGTGTTGTCCAGGGCTGATCCTGTGGTAGTCTGTGGGGTGCACAGGGTCGTGGAGGTGCTGTCCAGGGCTGATCCTGTGGTAGTCTGTGCGGTGCACAGGGTCGTGGAGGTGTTGTCCAGGGCTGATCCTGTGGTAGTCTGTGGGGTGCACAGGGTCGTGGAGGTGCTGTCCAGGGCTGATCCTGTGGTAGTCTGTGGAGTACACACTGGGGATGTGGGAACAGGCCTGCACTAACCTGGCATTACGGCTGTGGGTCTTGTGAGGCTGTGTGTCGAGACAGGAGGATGGACAGGGTAATTTGGTGGAGGGGAAGCGATGCACCGTCAGGGTCACCAGCTCTCTGATGTTCTTCATCAGGAGTTCCTGGGTCCGGGACAGTTCAACAGTGCCCATGTGGATTACAATATGAGCAGGGTTGCTGAAGTTTGGGGATGATATCACCTGTCTTGCTGTGTGTTTTGGAGCATCTAATTTTCATTACCTTCTTCAGATGTTTTCCATCCAGGAATTTCCCATTGGAGTCCTAACAGTAGCACCTCAACAGGGGGCTGTCTCTTTCTTTCTGGACAATGGAGCTCTGATGGACAGGAAGTTGTGATCGGTTGTGCACAGTTTTGTTTTTCTTCCTTGGCTCAGAAGTCTGTGCCATGTTCAATGTTCTCTGCTGAGCTGGTCCTGGGTGTGTCTCTGCATCTCTCTGGCATGTTTCTGCTCTGCTGTCAATGCTTCATTCTCTAGCACCTTCTTATCGATTTGGGATTTCAGCTCCTGCAACAGTTTTGTGATCCTGTCTAATTTTCAGCGTGTCATTTCTTAGATTTCCAATCCCTCTAAAGCTGTTAACGTGTTTGCTATATATTCTTTAAATTCAATAAAGTCAATTTCTAAAGATGTCAGGCAGCTCTTGAGGTTTTTCTCATTCCTGGGTGTTTTGTCTCCAGCTGTCGGTGCTGTGTCTGTGGCGCCTGGCGCCTGTCTCCGCCTCCCCACAATCGCACTGGCCTCGCAGGCGCCTGTCTCCACCTGCCCACAATCGCACTGGCCTCGCAGGCGCCTGTCTCCACCTGCCCACAATCGCACTGGCCTCGCAGGCGCCTGTCTCCACCTGCCCACAATCGCACTGGCCTCGCAGGCGCCTGTCTCCACCTGCCCACAATCGCACTGGCTTCGCAGGCGCCTGTCTCCGCCTGCCCACAATCGCACTGGCCTCGCAGGCGCCTGTCTCCGCCTGCCCACAATTGCACTGGCCTCGCAGGCGCCTGTCTCCACCTCAAGACTGCGGTCGCTGAGCCTGTGTTTTGTCAAGGTCTGTTTGGAATCTTTTATTTCAGTTAAATATTCAGCTGAGGAATAATTTCTGTAGCATTCTAGTTTATTTCTTTTTTAATTTGGTCTGTCCAACAGTTAATATGATTTTGTTTTTGGGAAGAGGCTGTTTTCCTGAGCTTAGGTGGGTGTATTTGGCTTGGCTGCTGTGAAGCTGTGTTGTCAGTCTGGCTCTGTTCACAGAGCTTCAGGGCAAGCGGGATGGGGGGGTGGGGGTGGGTCTCTCTCTGGACACTGCTCTTTTTGTTTTAGCTGGATGGGGGTCTCTCTCTGGGCACTGCTCTTGTTGTTTCAGGTGGATGGGGGGGTCTCTCTCTGGGCACTGCTCTTGTTTCAGCTGGATGGGGGGTCTCTCTCTGGGCACTGCTCTTGTTGTTTCAGGTGGATGGGGGGGTCTCTCTCTGGACACTGCTCTTTTTGTTTCAGCTGGATGGGGGGGTCTCTCTCTGGGCACTGCTCTTGTTGTTTCAGCTGGATGGGGGGTCTCTCTCTGGGCACTGCTCTTGTTGTTTCAGCTGGATGGGGGGTCTCTCTCTGGGCACTGCTCTTGTTGTTTCAGCTGGATGGGGGGGTCTCTCTCTGGGCACTGCTCTTGTTGTTTCAGCTGGATGGGGGGGTCTCTCTCTGGGCACTGCTCTTGTTTCAGCTGGATGGGGGGTCTCTCTCTGGGCACTGCTCTTGTTGTTTCAGCTGGATGGGGGGGTCTCTCTCTGGGCACTGCTCTTGTTGTTTCAGCTGGATGGGGGGTCTCTCTCTGGGCACTGCTCTTGTTGTTTCAGGTGGATGGGGGGGTCTCTCTCTGGGCACTGCTCTTGTTGTTTCAGGTGGATGGGGGGGTCTCTCTCTGGGCACTGCTCTTGTTGTTTCAGGTGGATGGGGGGGTCTCTCTCTGGGCACTGCTCTTGTTTCAGCTGGATGGGGGGTCTCTCTCTGGGCACTGCTCTTGTTGTTTCAGCTGGATGGGGGGTCTCTCTCTGGGCACTGCTCTTGTTTCAGCTGGATGGGGGGTCTCTCTCTGGGCACTGTTCTTGTTGTTTCAGCTGGATGGGGGGTCTCTCTCTGGGCACTGTTCTTGTTGTTTCAGCTGGATGGGGGGGTCTCTCTCTAGGCACTGCTCCTGTTGTTTCAGCTAGATGGGGGGGTCTCTCTGGGCACTGCTCCTGTTGTTTCAGAGATTAGAGATGGTAAGAGTCAGGGTCACCCAGCAGCAGAGGGTTTGTTTTTGGAGAATAGTGAGAATCGCCCAAGCTCTGCTCCACAGCCATTGTTTGGGGCATTTCTGTGGAGGTTCAGGATGTTTTTGCAAAATTCCAGGTGGAGGTTTTCAACTGGACCCTTTTCCCATTTTTCGAATAAGAAATTTAGAACGGGCCCCCAGACTTCACTTCCACACAGCAGGATGGGAAGAATAACACTATCAAACAGTTTTGTCCACATTTTTACCAATGGTTTTAGGTAATGTATCTTTTGAATAATAGAATATTATGCTCTGTGTGCTTTTTCTGCCAGGGTCTTTATAGATAATTTGCTCCCACATGAGCTGATTAACAGGCCCAGATAGCAGCAGCTAGTGTGTTGTTATTTATTCTAAATTTGTATTTTTTTCCTGAAATGTTTTTTTTTTTAATTTTTTTGGAAAGTGATCATTTTAATTTTTTCTGATTTCTACCCAGAGCCCTGGTTTTACAGTCCTGCTCAAGTATGGCCATCTCTGCTGCAGACCCTGCTCTGTGGGTGACAGTAGAGCAGGGTGTCAGTGTAGAGCAGACACGTTATTTGCGTGTCAAGTCCGGGGTCCGGGGGTGGAGGATTGCTCTAGTTCTGTAGCCAGGTGGTTGATATAAATGTTAAATAGTGGGGGACACAGACTGCAGCCTTGTCTCACTCCCTGGCCCCGGGTGAAGAACTCTGTTCTTCTGTTATTGATTTTCATGCTGCATTTGTTTCCTGTGTACGCTGATTTGATAACGTCGTCCATCTTGCCTCCTATACCACTCTAGAGGATTTTAAGATAGAGCCCAGGGTGCCAGATTGAATCAAATGCCTTTTTGAAGTCAACAAAGCAGGCAAATATGTTCCCTTTGTTTTTGTGATGAGGGTGTTAATTGATCAGGATGTGCAGGGTGTGGGTGTGATCTGCAGTGCGGTGGTTGGGGAGGAGTCCTGTTTGGCTTTTTCTGAAGGACACTGTGTTCCCAGAGGAAGGGCAGTACTCAGTTATTCATGATGCTACAGAAGAGCTTCCCCAGGGTTACTGCTTACACAGATTCCTCTGTAATTATTGGAGTCTAACGTATCACCTTTTTATATATTATATATAACTGTATTTGAGCATTTCGTTGAGGGTGCTGTCCTGACCACAAGCTTTTTCTCGCAGTGTGATTTGGGTGTCTAGGGTGGACTGTTTGTCTTTAGTTACTTTTTCTAGTGTTTTTAGTTAGTTTCCATTTCCAATCCCAGTTCCCTTTTATACAATTCCAATTAAATATTCTGTTTTACAACGTAGTCTTTGCCACGTTACCTGACAGGTTCACTAAGTTGTAGACAGTATTTGTTTGCTCAGTAAAGCCTTTGTTGTGAAATGTTTGGAATAGGAATTTGAATCGATTACAAGGGAATTGGGATTAGAAATTTGAATTTAAAAAAAATGGAATTGACCACAACTCTGGTAGTTGGTCTGGATTGAATTCTTTCTTTGGAATTGATTTGTGTAATTTCAAAGTAGGGTTTCCATGTGTTTCCTTTTAGGATTCCTAATTCTCTGTCTGTTTTTTGGGGGGGTTTTAATTGTTGCCAAGTTGCCCATAATATATATTTGTCAATCTACTCTTCTATTGCCGATTGTGATTGCTCTTGTATTTATGTTTTTTTTTTTTTTTTCTCCTGCATAACAGTGGATTTATATTGTTTTAGGGTATAACAGTAGGTTTGGGGCAATTCTATGCTGTTTGGTTGGGTATATTTTTTGTTTGATTAGGGTTCTTAGCGTTTTTCTCATTTTTTCTGTCATGTTGCGTTTTAGGTTTGATTTTTCAGCCAGTGTTGAAAAAAATGTGATTTAAATCTTCTAGTGCCTGGTTTACACCATTTACATTATGGGTATAATTCTTGTTTGAAAATTGATTAATAATGTTTTAATTACGATGTCATCAAAAGTGTTTTCATATTGCTCTATCTTTAGCAGTCTATGAGGATGACTACAGCAGTGGAGGTGCTGTTCTGACGTGTCTCTGTGTTGTGTAGAGTGGCTGGTTGTGATGTTTCTCTCTCCACTTCGGGCTGACTGGCAGGCAAAGTTGCTATGCATTGCTGGGGACTCTCCTTTTGGTGTGGCTGAGGGCTCTAATCTCTCTGAGCCGCACTGTACCATCACTGTCTGGCTGCTGTCTGCATGCTGCAGGTTCCTGGCTGTTTTTCTGGGTCTGTCATGTGTTGGAAAGTGAGAGAGGAGTAGTGATTTTTTTAAAGGTTATGTCCCTTGTTCAGGCATATTTCTCACAGTGTAGGTGCATCTCTGGGCAGACACATGGCAAATTACAATTAATACAGAAAAGTGTAAGGTACTGCGCGCAGCGTGCATTATAAATACCATATGGGAGATACTGACATTGAAGAAGGAATCTATGAAAAAGATCTAGGAGTTTCTGTTGACTCAGAAATGTCTTCATCTAGACGATGTGGGGAATCTTAAAAAAAAAAAAATGCCAACAAGATGCTCGGATATATTGGGAGAAGTGTTGAATTTAAATCAAGGGAAGTAATGTTAAAACTTTACAATGCATATTCTAACATTTTTATCTGTTTCTGTGAGGTGGTTGAAGTCACTCATGTGACTTGTAAATTTGGGTATGAATGTGTCCCTGAACAGCTAGTATTAGGTTCAGTGCAGTATGAAGTGGAGCTCTGTCTCTGTGTGGCTTGGCTTTCAGTGCTCACACACTGTCCTCTGCAGTATGAAGTGGAGCTCTGTCACTGTGGCCTGCCTCATAGTGCTCACACACTCTCCTCTCTCTGCAGTATGAAGTGGAGCTCTGTCACTGTGGCCTGGCTCAGTGCTCACACACTCTCCTCTCTCTCTGCAGTATGAAGTGGAGCTCTGTCTCTGTGTGGCCTGCCTCATAGTGCTCACACACTCTCCTCTCTCTACAGTATGAAGTGGAGCTCTGTCACTGTGGCCTGGCTCAGTGCTCACACACTCTCCTCTCTCTCTGCAGTATGAAGTGGAGCTCTGTCTCTGTGTGGCCTGGCTCACAGTGCTCACACTGTCCTCTCTCTGCAGTATGAAGTGGAGCTCTGTCACTGTGGCCTGGCTCAGTGCTCACACACTCTCCTCTCTCTCTGCAGTATGAAGTGGAGCTATGTCTCTGTGTGGTCTGGCTCACAGTGCTCACACACTCTCCTCTCTGCAGTATGAAGTGGAGCTCTGTCTCTGTGTGGCCTGGCTCACAGTGCTCACATTCTCCTCTCTCTGCAGTATGAAGTGGAGCTATGTCTCTGTGTGGTCTGGCTCACAGTGCTCACACACTCTCCTCTCTGCAGTATGAAGTGGAGCTCTGTCTCTGTGTGGCCTGGCTCACAGTGCTCACACACTCTCCTCTCTGCAGTATGAAGTGGAGCTCTGTCTCTGTGTGGCCTGGCTCACAGTGCTCACACTCTCTCCTCTCTGCAGTATGAAGTGGAGCTCTGTCTCTGTGTGGCCTGGCTCACAGTGCTCACACTCTCCTCTCTCTGCAGTATGAAGTGGAGCTCTGTCTCTATGTGGCCTGGCTCACAGTGCTCACACCCTCCTCTCTCTGCAGTATGAAGTGGAGCTCTGTCTCTGTGTGGCCTGGCTCACAGTGCTCACACACTCTCCTCTCTGCAGTATGAAGTGGAGCTCTGTCTCTGTGTGGCCTGGCTCACAGTGCTCACACACTCTCCTCTCTGCAGTATGAAGTGGAGCTCTGTCTCTGTGTGGCCTGGCTCACAGTGCTCACACACTCTCCTCTCTGCAGTATGAAGTGGAGCTCTGTCTCTGTGTGGCCTGGCTCACAGTGCTCACACACTGTCCTCTGCAGTATGAAGTGGAGCTCTGTCTCTGTGTGGCCTGGCTCACAGTGCTCACATTCTCGTCTCTCTGCAAGATGAAGTGGAGCTCTGTCTCTGTGTGGCCTGCCTCACAGTGCTCACACACTCTCCTCTCTCTGCAGTATGAAGTGGAGCTCTGTCTCTGTGTGGCCTGGCTCACAGTGCTCACATTCTCGTCTCTCTGCAGTGTGAAGTGGAGCGCTGGCTCACAGTGCTCACACTCTCCTCTCTCTGGTCTCCAGGTGGCTCTATGTCAACCCTTTTTCAATTGCTAAATCGTGGTCACATCTTTATTTGGTCAGGAGTTGTTTTTGTTCTTTAACACTGACCAAACATTCTTCCAGGGCGTAAGGTCTTTTTAAGCTCTGTTAGCACTCTCTCTGATTCATGCTGTGACTTTACTTGGCTCTCCCAGTGTATCAGGTATTTGTTTTTCGGGGTTGTGGCTATTTTATATATCACTGGGGCCCAATTAGCAGCTGTTCTGAGGCTCTGTGATGCTGATCTGGTTCTCCTCACAGAGCTTCTCCATCATGTAGTCAGTGGTATTTTTATTTCAGTAGCTCTCCTGGCTCTTCAGGGCCTTGAACTGGTAGTCGGAGTTGCTTTGGTTCAGGTGACTCCAGTACTTCAAAGCTCTCTGTTGTACAGTGAGTAGTAAGGGAAAACATCCTAACTCAGCTCTACAAGCATTTGCTTGGAGCATTCCTGTGCAACTGCAGGATGTTTTTGCAGAATTCTAAGTGTTTCTCTCTATCGCCTTCTGTATCTCTCTTTCTCTGTATCTCTCCCTGTGTCTGTGTGTATCTTCCTCTTTATCTCTCTATCTGTGTGTCTGTCTCTGTATCTCTCTCTCTCGTACTTTTCTGTATCTCTCCCTCTGTATCGCTCTGTATGTCTCTGCCTCTGTGACCTGTGCTATGTTTGCTCTCCCTGCAGGCTGTGCACTCTGAGGAGAGGCTGAGGATCGAGATCGTGAATCTCAGAGAGCAGTTGGAGACTCGCACGGAGATGTGTGGTGAGGAGGGGGTGGGGGTGTAACAGTAATGATAATGCAACCAATGATGATGGAATTGATTTTGAGGATTATATTGATAATGACTGTATTATTAACAGTAATAATAATTATAATATATTAATGATAATATTATTTCCTTTTTTTCTCTCTCTAACAATTACAGAAGTCCTAGAGGGTGAGTTTTTTAATGTTTGATTCAGTCTTCCTGTCAGTCTGTGTTTCTCCCTGTCTGTCGGTCTGTATGCCTCTCTGTCTCGTGTTTCTTTCAAAACTGTGCACTTGAGGTGAATGGGATTTTTTTTGTCAGCTACAATCTTTTTAATATTGGGGCTGCTGCTGGGTCCGCATTAACAAATGTCTGTCTGTCTGATTCTGTCTCTCTCTCTCTATCTCTGTAGCATTGTTGTCTGTGTCTCTGTCTGTGTCTCTCTCATTATTGTCTTTCTCTCTCTCTTTCTGGGTCTCATGTCTTTGTGTCTGTCTCTCTCTCCATTATTGTTGTCTGTCTTTCTGTGTTTCATTGTTGTCTGTCTGTCTCTCTCTTACCCAGTTCACACAGACGAGTTATGACGGCTCAGAACTGGCACTGATGCTGCATTTTGGTCTGTGTGAATTGCCTACACCATCACCGAGCTGTCATATTTTATGCCGTCTCTGAAGCATCTCAACCACTGTGTGAAAGGCTATGCCATCCCTGAAGAACTGTATACAGTGGCGGTGATGCGTGAGTGTAGATACAGCCATTGCCATGACAACGATTTGTAGACTGCCAGGTTTGAAAGTTGTACTTGCATGATCCCCTTGGCTGTGTGAAAGGGTTACGATGGTATTATACCGCCATAGATTGTGCAATTTCATGCTGTGTGAACGGGTGTTTAAAAAATAAATAAATAAAAAGGAACGTCTCTAAGACAGCTCAGCAGCACCATGTGTGTGTGACTGATATCTGTCTCTCAAATTCAAAGGTGCTTTATTGGCACGTCAACCTTGGTGGCATTGCGGAAGCAGTTACAAATACAGTGTTGAAAACTGGAAGAAAATGGACAGCAAAGAAAGCTGTGGAAGATGCTAAGGCTGTCCTTCGAATCAGAGATATTATGGGGCAAGTTCAGCATGGAAAAGGAGGTTTTGGTCTCAGTTCAGCTCCTCCTACATGGCACAAGGCAACCCCGGCTCAGCGGAGGAAGCTGGTAGTCAACGAGGTGCAAAAGCAGGAGGAGAGGATCAGGTGTGTAAAGGCTGTTTCCCAGGCCAAGCAGGGAGAATGGATGAGATGGGAGAGAGTGGAACAACGCAATATCGGCTGGCAAGACGTATGGACAATGAATGAATGGAACAGAGCAGGATCAGTTTCCTCATCAGATCAGCATATGATGTTCTCCCATCACCACAGAACCTAAACCTCTGGGTGGGTGAGGATCCCTCATGTCCTTTGTGTTCATCACCTGCAACATTAAGGCACATTCTGACAGGATGTAAGGTGGGTCTTAGCCAAGGACGGTTTACTTTGCGCCGTGACCAGGTGCTGCGATGTTTGGTCTTAGCATTGGAAGACAAGCGTAACATGACCAATAAGTTGCCACCAGTTCCATCAAAGCATTACACACAAAAGACAATATTCCTCCGTCCAGGAGAGCAACCACCAAGAAAAGGTGTTAAAACCAAGCCTCGCTCAGGACAACTGGAAGCTGCTAGAGACTGCAAGATGCTGGCAGATGTTGGTCAATGGCTTATTTTTCCACCTGAGATTGCCACCACTAACCTTCGACCAGACATTGTCTTATGGTTTGGATCAGCACGCCTTGTTCATCTGGTAGAGTTAACAGTACCATGGGAGGATGCTGTGGATGAGGCGTATGAGAGGAAGAAACTTTGGTATGCTGAACTAGCTGCTGAAGCGGAACAGCAAGGATGGAGAGTCCGAGTTTACCCAGTTGGGTTGTCAAGGATTTGTGGCACACTCTACAACCCGGTTGAGGTGTCGTGGGCTAGTCAACAAAACACAGAGGATGGAAGGTGCCCACTTGATGACCCCAGAGATGTACTCTACTTCGCTCAATCCAGACGGTTGTCATGCTGATGCACTGGGAAGACCTCACTGTGTTGATCCCCGTAGCCAGCATCGCAGCCGTTGTGTGTGCTGATGCGCTGGGGAGGAAAAATAAGCTGATCTCTGAAGCCAGCACTACACTTCAGCCATCAACACCAGGCAGAAGGATATCTACATCATCAGATGGAAAGAAATGCAAATGGATGGAGATGCAGATGGATCACATTAGTTTACTGTAAAGCTACGTCTTAGCAGGTGCTTATCTTGGCGAGAGCCGAGTTCAAATCAGCATGAAGTTCTACTCACATATAATGGAAATCTTAAAAAAATACATAATAATAATTATATAAACAGAATGAACTTCATGATAAGTAAATAATGAAAAGGAATAATTCAATAAAGAGGTAGGAATGTAAAATGGAACGCTGGTAAATAACCAGACGTTCCTGTTTCAATGCCAGCTGGCGGTCACTAAGTCTGTATTTTTCTGTTATTCCATGTTTCCCTAATGTGGTTTTGGTTGATGGATTCCTCTGTTTCTGTGAGTTGTTTATTAATACAGTCTGCGCCGCTTTATCGGGACGCCTCGGGAGAAATAAAAATACAGAGATGCCAGTGGCTACAGTTTGGCCGTAGCAGCTTCTCGTTTGGAGGTTCTGCTACGGCACTTCGTTGAAGGGGTATAATACTAGGATTTTTATTAAATAAATGATGGATACTCCCTAGACATTTATGTAATATTATTTCAGTACCATGTGTGTTTTCCTGTTTAATTTTTTTAAATTAATGGTTCTTTAATAATACTGGATTTCACTGACAGTTTATTGTGACATTTGAACTGACGTACTAAAGGCTCTGAGCCGGGTTGCTTAGTAACCAGTTTAGGGGTCCTTCAGAAACAGCTGCGCAGATGTCTCCTTGCTTCTTGGGATTAAAGGCACGGTTATCACGGGTTCTGTGATTTTAGTAAAGAACATTGAACTTTACCAACACAACTTCAAATTCCACCTTAAAAAAAAAAAAAAAAAAAAAAAAAAAAGGAACTCTTTTTTTCACAGTTCAGCTAATGATGTTGAACTAATGTAAATAAAACAAAACAAGGCAAAGACACTGAACTTAATATTGAAACATTAAATTCTAAATAGCCCTAAATAACCCCCTCCCTCCCCAGCAGCGCCTCCCCCTGTGCAGCGTGCTCACTGTGTGTCCCTCAGGCTGTGACGAGCGGCTACATGCTGGGCAGCCAGTGGGGTTCTGTGTCCCTCTCCTAGTACGACTCCCAGTTTTTCTGGGTCTGTCATATGTTGCAATGTGGGAGAGGAGTAATGCTTTTTTTTTTTTTTTTTTTTTTTTTTAAGAATATGTTCCTTGTTCAGGATTTATCATGTCTCTCTCTCTCTCTCTCTCTCTCTCTCTCTCTCTCTTATCAGTGTCTCTCTCTCTCTCTCTCTCTCTCTCTCTCTCTCTCTCGTTAACCCTTGCAGTGCAGCTCTCCAGTCTCCGGACAGAGTCCGATCGGGTTCAGGGTGAGAAGCAGCAGCTCTGCTCTCAGATGGAGTGTGAGTTGCAGGAGAGCCGAAGTGCCGTGATCTCCCTGAAGGAGCAACTGTCACAGTTGCAGGAGCGTGCAAAGGAGGACAGCGCTGAGAGGGTGAGCAGTGAGGAGAGGAGGGGGGGGGGGGGGGGGGGGGGGGAGATCAGGAACAGACACCCTGTTTCAGTAGCGATAGTTTTATATATTGTACTAGACTGTGGCTCCGGCAGTGATTCAGACAGCCCCCTTGAGTTTCAATAGCCATAGTTTTATATATTATACCGGACTGTGGTTCCAGCAGTGATTCAGACAGCCCCTCTGAGTTTCAATAGCCATAGTTTTATATATTATACTGGACTGTGGCTCCAGCAATGACTCAGACAGCCCCCCTGAGTTTCAATAGCCATAGTTTTATATATTGTACTTTATATATTATATTGAAGCTGTGAGAGTTGGCACACACAAAACACATCTGACTGAAATACTCCCTGTCTATAATGCATGTATAGGAAGTAAAAATGTAGCTTTCCGTGAATTAATCATGCATAAAGCACCATGTAATCCACGCTATATTTTTTACAAAAAAGGTAATGGATCACTTATGGATCATTTTAATTAGCAGTTTTTAAACTATAAATAGCCTGGCTGAATGGCGGTCGGGAATTCAGTTCAAAGCGACAGACAAGCAAACCAAGTGTGAGAAGGAGAGCGGGTCGGCAGAGGGGAAGAGGGAATGGCTGTCCCCAGGAGCGGGGCTGAAGCGTCTCTTCTCAGAGAAAACCGCAGCTCCTCTCGCGGCAAAAAAAGTAAATACATTAGGAAAGATAAACACCTAATAGGCCTAATTTTTATTTAGCAAATGCTGAATAAGATGTCTGTAGTATAAGGTGCCAGCACAGCTTTTCTTCAGATACTGTATCAAAGGGAGAGGCAGAAACGGAAGTTAAGTTGTTTACAGTTTGAACAACACCAGTGTCCTAGGAAATAAGTTGATCAAGCTGTAGAATTTAAAGGGGAGGTTCTAATGTCCACGAGATTAGGATGTGAAATAAGTCTATCGAACCCAGGAAACAAGTAGATTGGATATATTAACAAACAATAAATAATTTTAAATGAAATTTGTAAATATAGCTTATATAAATTAGTAGATTGGATGTCTTTGACAGTATGACGCTTGATAAGAGAATGTGAATATCGCTGTAGATCAGATATATTAGCCTAGCAAAAAATAAATAATTTAACATGCATGCATGCCCAGCAGTCCCTATATGGTCAGGACAGTCCCATTTCCTTGCAAATGTCCCGCGTCCCGAAATACATAGGAAGAAAGTACCGATATTTACCCATAGAAAAAAAATCATTTATTCTGCACAGTAGAGTTAGTAAAAACTATACGCTGTGCTCCTGGTGTGGTTGACACATCTGCTGATCACTAACTTATACAATATATGTGTCTCTTTTTACTGTCGTAATGGTTGTGTCGTGTTGTGTTTGGGGGGTAGATAAGGGAATGTGAATATCACAGTAATATATATTAGCAACAAATACATCCTTTGAAAATGAAATTTATAAATAGCCTGTGATGTTAATGTTTATTTCTGTTTGTGGAGCAAACGTTAACTAGCAGCATGTCTTACATATTTGACGTTATTTTGCATTTCTGGAGGTGTTCTTGTTTTGGGAAACACTGCTGTGTGGACAGGTATGCGAGCCATTTTCCAAAAGTTAAAGCATGAGTTTTCAAAAAAATTGAGGTCCATGTTACGATTACTAGCTAGGCCACGGTGCACATCAATCACATGATGAAAAATGTTGCTTATACATTATTATTATTATTATTATTATTATTATTATTATTATTATTATTATTATTATTATTATGCGCTTTGTTTGATTTATATTTACATGCAGTACTTTTACATCCAGTTGGTCCATTGACAGAACTGGACGGTGCAAACCACCGGGACACGCGTCAAAAGACACACTTTCCTTCAGTGCGTTCCATAAGTTTACTGTCAAATATTTATTATCAAGATTGTCGGCGTTAGGCAGTGTTTCAGCTGATGGACAGTACTGACGTATGAAGTCGTCAACATACTTCTCTGTAATAAACAGTGGCTGTCAGCGCTCTGACAAACACATTAACACAGTCATTCTGCACTCTTTTTATTAAAGAGCGTGTAAAAGCAGGATAAATGGATTGCTTGTCTCAGTTCACTTTCTTGTTTTAGTTTAAGTGTCTCTTATTTTTCAGGGTGTTCTTTTATTGTCAGTGTGAACATGTATCTCAATGCAGCAGTATTTGCAGCGCTGTGCACCCTCTGCATCATCTAAACCACTTCTGCTATTTTTATATCAGACTTTGATTGGCCAACGTAATCAGGTGATAATGCATTTGTGAAGTGAGCAGAGAACCACGTTTGAACGTTATTTGATCCTCTGACGTCTAAACGTCCGCTGTATCCTAGGATACAGTGTAGGAATGATTTATTACAATTTCGAGTCAAAATAAAACAGCATTTTAATCAAAATATAAGAACATAAGAAAGTTTACAAACGAGAGGAGGCCATTCGGCCCATCTTGGTTGTTAGTAGCTTTTTGATCCCAGAATCTCATCAAGCAGCTTCTTGAAGGATCCCAGGGTGTCAGCTTCAACAACATTACTGGGGAGTTGGTTCCAGACCCTCACGATTCTCTGTGTAAAAAAGTGCCTCCTATTTTCTTTTCTGAATGCCCCTTTGTCTAATCTCCATTTGTGACCCCTGGTCCTTGTTTCTTTTTTCAGGTCGAAAAAGTCCCTTGGGTCGACATTGTCAATACCTTTTAGAATTTTGAATGCTTGAATCAGGTCGCCACGTAGTCTTCTTTGTTCAGGACTGAACAGATTCAATTCTTTTAGCCTGTCTGCATATGACATGCCTTTTAAGCCCGGAATAATTCTGGTCGCTCTTCTTTGCACTCTTTCTAGAGTAGCGATATCTTTTGCAGCGAGGTGACCAGAACTGAACACAATATTCAAGATGAGGTCTTACTAGTGCATTGTACAGTTTTAACATTACTTCCCTTGATTTAAATTCAACACTTTTCACAATGTAGCCGAGCATCTTGTTAGCTTTTTTTATAGCTTCCCCACAGTGTCTAGATGAAGACATTTCTGAGTCAACAAAAACTCCTAGGTCTTTTTCATAGATTCCTTCTCCAATTTCAATATCTCCCATATGATATTTATAATGTACATTTTTATTTCCTGCGTGCAGTACCTTACACTTTTCTCTATTAAATGTCATTTGCCATGTGTCTGCCCAGTTCTGAATCTTGTCTAGATCATTTTAAATGACCTTTGCTGCTGCAGCAGTGTTTGCCTCTCCTCCTATTATTATGTCATCTGCAAATTTAACAAGTTTGCTTACTATACCAGAATCTAAATCATTAATGTAGATTAAGAATAGCAGAGGACCTAATACTGATCCCTGTGGTACTCCAAATGTGTATTTCATAGAAAATAATACCAGGAAAATATTTAATAGTAGACTAAAAATCGGGTATAAATCAGTAAAAATCAACGTTAGATAATGTTTTGGTAAAATTGGGAATAATCTGTAAATGTGGAACACTGTTTATACTGTACAGCAGTAAACTGACTGTATATTCCCCCCCTCCCCCTCTGTCTCCCAGGCTGCTCTTCAGAAGCTCTTCTCTGAGGAGAGAAATAAGTGTCAGTGTCTGCAGGCGGAGCTCGATACCAGTGAGGGGGTGCAGAGAGACTTTGTCAGGCTGTCCCAGATACTGCAGGTGAGACTGGGGGAGAGTGGAAGAGACTGGGAGGGGCTGGGGGAGACTGGAAGAGATTGGGAGGCCCTGGGGGAAACTGGAAAAGACTGGGAGGGGCTGGGGGAAACTGGAAAAGACTGGGAGGGGCTGAGGAGGCTCAGATTGGGGAGACTGGGACAGAGAAACTGTGTGTGTGTGTGTCTCATCCATCTCTCCCTCTCCCTGTCTCTTACTCTATCCTCTCATCTCTCTCCCTCTCATCTCTCAGATGCGATTGGAACAGGTTCGACAGGCCGATTCCCTCGAGCAGATCAGAGACATTCTCGACCATACCCACATCTCTGACATCCGGGATCTCAAGGAGCAGTGAACCAATCACAGCCCCAGCTGCCATGCCATAGAGAGATGTACTGAATCTGACGAATGATTACAAGTTCCTGAGATTAAAGTTGGGGACTAAGCAATAGTTTATATACTGGCTGAAATGCATTGCAAAAGAGCTATACTATACCATAATTGGGGCTGAATTTTTTTCACGGTAAAATATGGCTTTACAGTCTAAAATTACGTATTTCAAGATATTTCACGATTTAAACATGATATGTATTAAAGCAGAAAAAAATAGCTTCTCTTTCAAATTTGATTATTTTCTCCACTTATTACACAACTGTTCCTAAACATTGAAATATCCACATTTTATAAAGACATTCTCTTTTCACCATCAATGAATTACACCGTGTAACACAATTTTTGTTCCTGGGTAGTAAGTGTTATTTCCTAATTGCTTATGCCTCAAAAGTATAGAAAATGGCTATTATTCCCCACAAACTTTGCTTTTGTGACCAGGACAGTGAAATTTCAAAATATCACTATTTCCAATGGGAAAACGGGCAAATGTATGTCTTTTCGTTCACATAAAGTCAGAAAAAAAACAACATATGAATCCAAATTAACATGTATTTATACTAAAGTAATACAAAAATGACTACAAAAGATTTAGAAGCGAGTAGTTTTTTAGTGTAAATACAGTATAATCGTAAATCTCGAAAAACTACTCACTTCTAAATCTTTTGTAGTCATTTTTGTATTACTTTAGTATAAATACATGTTAATTTGGATTCATATGTTGTTTTTTTCTGACTTTATGTGAACGAAAAGACACACATTTGACCGTTTTCCCATTGGAAATAGTGATATTTTGAAATATCACTGTCCTGGTCACAAAAGCAAAGTTTGTGGGGAATAATAGCCATTTTCTATACTTTTGAGGCATAAGCAGTTAGGAAATAACACTTACTAGCCAGGAACAAAAAAAAAAAAAAAAAAAATTGTTACAGAGTGTTATCAAACAAAACAAAACAGAAACATAAATAAGTAAAAAATAACAACAGCCAGGTGACCTGCCCCCTCCTTGTTCTGGACAGAGTGATCTTTAGCAGAAGTATTTCCCATCTCTAATGCAGCAGCTGCTGTCTTTTTCATTGAAGGCTTTGTAAAGAAATCGCACAGCTCTATGCAGTGTAACAGGGAGTGTGTCAGTAAAGCAACCGCTGGCTGTATTTATTTAAGTGATAAAAAAATATTTTGAGAAATGGGAATTTTCACAGGGAACTACACATTACACGGCAATGGGAAGTCAGTGATAACCGTGAAAAAAATATAGCCTTAATGATACTGTCACTGCAGTGTAATGACACTCACTGCAGTATACTGTGCTATATTGATCCATAGTTAAGGCAGTTCAATAATTCCTGTTTTCACTGTGAGTTTAATAAGACACACCAGCGCTTGTTACCTTTATACACTGTGGCTAATCAAGCTGGAATGGGTGAAACTGATATGCAATAGGAATCTTATTCCCATCCCTGTCTAACTTCACTGTTACTGTAATAAGAGTATTTATAAACACTGTTCTTTGTTACATCTGTAAAACAGACCTAACCCTTTAAAACTCAGGCATTTCACTGCAGGATTTACTACAAAAAAACCTGCTGTAATGTGTGAATTTATTATATAAATATACACATTGTACAGAATGGCTGTGTTGTCATTGTCTTCTTTATATAGACACCGTGTTGGGTAGCTGCTGCAGTTCTGTACAGGGTTTTATATCGGTGTTATACAGTGTGGTCCCGTCAGCATTGCTCTGTGTGTGTCTCAGTGTGAGCGTCTCGGCGTGTGTCTTTCTGTGTGTGTCTCAGTGTGACCGTCTCTGCGTGTGTCTTTCTGTGTGTGTCTCAGTGCGAGCGTCTCGGCGTGTGTCTTTCTGTGAGCGTCTCGGCATGTGTCTTTCTGTGTGTGTCTCAGTGTGAGCGTCTCTGCGTGTGTCTTTCTGTGTGTGTCTCAGTGCGAGCGTCTCGGCGTGTGTCTTTCTGTGAGCGTCTCGGCGTGTGTCTTTCTGTGTGTGTCTCAGTGTCTCAAAGCATGACAGCACAACACCGTCAGTTATATATTTTTTATTTTATAATTTATTATTGATACACCCTCTTCATTTGTTTAATATAATAACATTTCATATACTTAAATTTATTATTGCTAGTATCAGCACCAGTATCCTTCCATAATTCCATCTTTTTATTATTCATATTAATCACAGACGAGCTGCTGCTTTCTCTCGGCTCTCTCCACTTCTTGGCTTTATTTTTTCATATTTTGCTGTTTGTTTCTGAGTTTTCTTTTTGTTTCTTTTCTTCTTTCTCTAATTCTTAGATTTTTTTTATTGCAATTTCTTCATCACTAAATTCTTATCTTTCTCTAGAGAGAGAGAGAGAGAGAGATGTAAGTCCTGGTAAAAATAATAAATTGGAAATAAACCCAGCCCTTGTTATATCGCCCCTCGCTATACTGCTGATTTGGATATATTGTGGTCCTGGAGTTGGCTCCACATTTCATACTGCACATCACAAACTCAAATATACAGAACAATTAAAAACAAAGCATTAATATCGTACTGTTTTAATCATATGCACACGCATTGCACAACAACACAAAGCAAGTTAAATATCTTCTGCTGAAGCTGTTTTTATTTCATCCAGTGAGGTGTTCACGTGTGGCAGCAGTGCACTAGCAAAAGCCACAAGGCAGTCGGCTCCCTAGCAACAAGCCTCTTATGTTGGGAATGGATTCTTTCAATGCAGCGGGTTTGTGCATTTGAGAAAGGAGAGGCAGACTCATGAAATTAATTGGAGACTGAAGTTGATGAGAAGCAATTACCCTCCGCTGTCCGAATTAAAACGGTGTGCTGCTTTTATACGAAAAAGGAGAAAAAGCAGGTTGCGTAGAGGATTCATACTGGACCCTGACTCACCCGATAAAACGAGGGAGTGGTTGTACAGTATATATTTGTTAGCCCGTTTGTTTTTCTATAGGTCTCTTGCTATATTGCGTCCCTCGATATATAGCGGATTTATATTAGACCCCGACACCCACGATATATCAAGTAGGTGGTGTATAAATTCATCCCTGCATTGATTTTACAGTAATTGTGTGTGTGTGTGCGTGGGTATACTGTGCGTGTACAGTATGTGTGTGTGCAGCATATGTATACATTCTAATTGGCTGTCTGTTACACGCTGAGGACGGGGCCAGTCTGATTGAGCAAATCCATGCTCTGCTTCAGAAACCAACCTGCACTATTAGTAGTATTAATAATAATAATAATAATAATAATAATAATGAATGAGACTGTTGTACCTCTAATCATGTTAAGGGTGCGTTTCATGGTCTTCCTCCAGTAATAATGTTGTGTTAGTTGTCTATCTCTGTTATAATAATATAAATTAATCCATGGTGTGTCTGGTATCTCTTACAATATGTTTCTGGAATTAGAATGGAAAAATGGAATTGACCCCAATCCTGGTCACAGCACTGACTCGAATTAGAGAAATTTGCAAAGGGCCAGTAGTCTAAGCTGTAGTAGTCCACACGAGGACAAGCCATTGTGGGCTGACTGCAAAATCCTCTATCCAAGCATCGAATGTGAAGGCTTTAACTACAGACCAGGTTTGAACACATTCCTTTTTGTTATTTAATGCTCTCGCTCGTCCTGTATGTCTGTTTTCACCTCCTTCTCGGCACCACCCTCTCCCGTAGCCAGTTCTACTTCCTCATCCCTGACTCTCTTCTCCTGGCTTGACTCCCTTTGCCCCCTTGCCCCTCTACATGCCCGCTCTTCCCCGGCTCTCCTTTGTGCTCCACTTGGCTCGTACTGAACTGCACTCTGCTGAAAAGAAATGGAAGAAAACCAATCTCACCGCTGCCTTGGATCTCTATTGCTCGCTTCTCTCTTCCTCTTCTACACTCACCTCTGCCAAACACTCCTACTTCCACTCATTCAGTCTTCGACTAACATTCCCTTGAAACTCTTCTCTACCTTTTCCTCCTATCATTTATATGCTGATGATGCCAAGATATTCCTCTCCTTTCCCCCCTCTGACTCCAACATTTCTTCCCATATCTCTACCTGTCTCTCGGCCATCTCATTCTGAATGCACTCGTATCATCTCAAACTCAACCTCTCCAAATCGGACCCTTTCTCCCCCTCTTCCTCCCCCACCCCTGATCTCTCTATCTCTTGAATCCACAACCCTCTCTCTCTCCTCATCCCCCAAACCTCAGTGTCACCCTTGACCCCTCCCTCTCCTGCTCTCAGCACATCAAAACTCTGAGACGCTCCTGTTGCTTCTTTCTCAGCAACATACACAGAATTCGCCCCTTCCTCACCGACTACTCAACACAGCTCCTGTTTCAGGCCCTGGTACTGTCCCGCCTTGACTACTGCCACTCCCTCCTGGTCGGACTCCCTGTCTCTGGCATCTGTCCGCTCCAGCTCATCCAAACTCTGTTGCTCGCTTTGTCTTTTCCTTTCCTTGTTTCTCCCACGCTACCCTGCTGCTCCACTTCCTCCACTGTCTCCCTAGTGCCACTCGCATCCAATTGAAAACTCTTATACTCGCCTATCGCTGTCTCAACCTTTCTGTTCCCTCCTATCTCCAGATTATCATTTCTCCCTGCACCCCCTCTCGCCCCCTCCATTCCTCTACCACTGGCAGATTAGCGGTACCCCCCTCTGCTCCCGCTCTTCCTGAGCCCGCTGTTTCTCCACCCTTGCCCCTCAGTGGTGGAACGACTTACCCACGAATATCTGGACCGCTCAGTCCCTGACCACCTTCCAGAGCCTCCTCAAGACACGCCTGTTCAGACAGCATCTGTAATCCTCACATCTCTCCACTATACTGGACTAGATAGCACCCGATTGTACCAGTACTTGCATCAGTTTGTACTTGTACTGTATTCTACTACTGCTCTTAATTATAAGTTCTTGTTTACTCTTACAGGTGTCCGTATTCACATAGTTTTTTGTAATTGCTCTTGTTTGAAATCGTTCTCATCCACTACGTGCTCTTACTGGACTTCGATCATATAAGCAAATATTTTTACTATACATTAATTGCTGTTAGTCAAACTCGCTCTTAAATGTAATTATTAACTGTATTCCTTATTTTGCTCTTATTTGAATTTGACCTTATTTGCTACTGATTTTATTTTATTTTATAACTGCTCTTATCTGTAATGTGATATTCTATAATGTGATACTTTGTATTGTGATGTTTTATATGAACTGTAAGTCACCCTGGATAAGGAGGCATCTGGTAAGAAATATTTTGTGTGTGTGTGTGTGTGTGTATATATATATAGATATATATATTATATATATATATATATATATATATATATATATATATATATATATATCTATACACACACACACACAGTACTGTGCAAAAGTTTTAGACAGGTGTGAAAAAATACTGTAAAGTAAGAATGCTTTCAAAAATAGACATGTTAATAGATTATATTTATCAATTAACTAAATGCAAAGTGAGTGAACAGAAGAAAAATCTAAATCAAATCCATATTTGATGTGACACCCTTTGCCTTCAAAACAGCATCAATTCTTCTAGGTACACTTGCACAAAGTCAGGGATTTTCACAATCATTAACTGAAACAGAAACAGCTGTGTAGGAGGAATAAAACTGGGTGAGGAACAGCCAAACTCAGCTAACAAGGTGAGGTTGCTGAAGACAGTTTACTGTCAAAAGTCATACACCATGGCAAGACTGAGCACAGCAACAAGACACAAGGTAGTTATACTGCATCAGCAAGGTCTCTCCCAGGCAGAAATTTCAAGGGCTGTCCAAACTCTTTTGAAGAAGCACAAAGAAACGGGCAAGGTTGAGGATCGTAGACGCAGTGGTCGGCCAAGGAAACTTACTGCAGCAGATGAAAGACACATCAATGTTACTTCCCTTCGCAATCGGAAGATGTCCAGCAATGCCATCAGCTCAGAATTGGCAGAAAACAGTGGGACCCTGGTACACCCATCTACTGTCCGGAGAAGTCTGGTCAGAAGTGGCCTTCATGGAAGACTTGCGGCCAAAAAGCCATACCTCCGACGTGGAAACAAGGCCAAGCAACTCAACTATGCATGAAAACACAGGAACTGGGGTGCAGAAAAATGGCAGCAGGTGCTCTGGACTGATGAGTCAAAATCTGAAATATTTGGCTGTAGCAGAAGGCAGTTTGTTCGCCGAAGGGCTGGAGAGCGGTACACGAATGAGTGTCTGCAGGCAACAGTGAAGCATGGTGGAGGTTCCTTGCAAGTTTGGGCTGCATTTCTGCAAATGGAGTTGGGGATTTGGTCAGAATTAATGGTCTCCTCAATGCTGAGAAGTACAGGCAGATACTTATCCATCATGCAATACCTCCAATCAGGGAGGCATCTGATTGGCCTCAAATTTATTCTGCAGCATGACAACGACCCCAAACATACAGCGAAAGTCATTAAGAACTATCTTCAGCGTAAAGAAGAACAAGGAGTCCTGGAAGTGATGGTATGGCCCCCACAGAGCCCTGATCTCAACATCATCGAGTCTGTCTGGGATTACATGAAGAGAGAGAAGCAACTGAGGCTGCCTAAATCCACAGAAGAACTGTGGTTAGTTCTCCAAGATGTTTGGGCCAACCTACCTGCCAAGTTCCTTCAAAAACTGTGTGCAAGTGTACCTAGAAGAATTGATGCTGTTTTGAAGGCAAAGGGTGGTCACACCAAATATGGATTTGATGTAGATTTTTCTTCTGTTCACTCACTTTGCATTTAGTTAATTGATTAATATAATCTATTAACATGTCTATTTTTGAAAGCATTCTTACTTTACAGCATTTTTTCACACCTGCCTAAAACTTTTGCACAGTACTGTGTACATGTGTGTGTGTGTGTGTGTGTGTGTGTGTGTGTATGTATATATACATACACACACACAGTCACAAATGGTAAAATGCATGAGACTTTTTAGAAGTTGTTTAAGATGCCTAAAAATGCCCCTGATTAAAGCACAACTGTTGTAACAGAGTGTATATAATATCTATATATATCTATATATATATATATATATATATATATATATATATGTGTTGTGTGTGTGTGTGTGTGTATATATAACAAGTAGCTTTTGAGTTAAGGTGAAAGAAAGCAGTAACTATAGAACTGTGGGTGGTCAAGATTTATGCAAATATCAGAATTACAAGAGCCAATCAAATTGCATGAAAGTCACCAAAAAGCTTCTCCAGTCAGTGTTTTAAATCAAAGCA
This sequence comes from Polyodon spathula, assembly GCF_017654505.1. NCBI lineage: Eukaryota > Metazoa > Chordata > Actinopteri > Acipenseriformes > Polyodontidae > Polyodon > Polyodon spathula. The sequence goes on from NC_054588.1 coordinate 115,928, forward strand.
CAGTATCTGTGGACGTGTTTCGCCCTGTTTAAGGCTATATATATATATATATGTGTGTGTGTGTGTGTGTGTGAGTGTGTGTGTGTGAGTAATCGCAAAAATAAGAAGCAATACAAACTTTAACCAGCACCTTTAACCAGTAACCCTTAGATGGAAGAGGGACAGACAGACAGACAGACAGACGTGTGGACATACAGCAAACAGGAAGAGGAAGCGTGCAGCAGTAAGGAGAGAGGAGTGGAGGGTTATGGGATACCTGTTTTTAGTCAGGTGCAAGGAGAATGGAAGGACAGGTTTATGCTGAAATAGAAAAATGAGAAGGTTAGAAAGTTATCGGGAGAAAAGGAGGGAGGGAGGAATGGGAGTACCATGTACTGGAAGGACCTCCATTATTGGGGTACCTAGTTATTGATTTTGGGGTGAGTGGAGTGGGGGTGCCCCGTGTTTTAGTGGTAGATGACTGGGGTCTAGTCAATACTCCAGACTATCAGTGATTACACAGACACACTGTGCGGAGTGTAATGCAGGATTACTGGAGTATGGTTTAGAGAATCTGCTGGAAATTAGTTTAAAATCAAGTGATACGAAGTCAGCTCATATAAATGTGTAAATCGTACATGTGTCTGAAATCGGGAAATTTGCTGAAATCATTTTGAAATACCATGTTTACTACACTGTGTTTGCTATACTTTTCATTGCTTCGTGTTTAATGTATTGTGTTTTGTGTTTTTCTTTTTACTCAGCCGAGGGGCTTTTTCCCGAAACGTCCTGAAATAAATTATTTTCTTTACCCATTTGAACCCTGTGTGTACACTGTGTGATTCATTTGTGTACGCCAGTTACACCTCCTTTCAAAGCTATAGAGGTAGATATAGAGATAAAGTAATGCCTGAGGAGGCCAGTGGTCCCTGGTCGTGGCCAGTGGTACTCACGTTCTAGGCAGTTGCGAGCCACAAATTTGAGCAACTCGTCCAGACCGATGACCGGCAGAGAAATCTTGAGAACCACGATCCACTGAGTCAATGTTAGCTGAGTGAGCTTGAAAATCATCTAGAGGAGAGGAGAGAGAGAGGGGTTAGAGTACTGAGAGAGGAGAGGGAGGGGTTAGAGTACTGAGAGGAGAGGGAGGGGTTAGAGTACTGAGAGAGAGGAGAGGGAGGGGTTAGAGTACTGAGAGGAGAGGGAGGGGTTAGAGTACTGAGAGAGGAGAGGGAGGGGTTAGAGTATTGAGAGAGAAGAGGGAGGGGTTAGAGTACTGAGAGGAGAGGGAGGGGTTAGAGTACTGAGAGAGGAGAGGAGAGGGAGGGGTTAGAGTACTGAGAGAGGAGAGGGAGGGGTTAGAGTACTGAGAGAGGAGGGGGAGGGGTTAGAGTACTGAGAGAGGAGAGGGAGGGGTTAGAGTACTGAGAGAGGAGAGAGGGAGGGGTTAGAGTACTGAGAGAGGAGAGGGAGGGGTTAGAGTACTGAGAGAGGGAGAGGGAGGGGTAAGAGTACTGAGAGGGAGAGAGAAGGGTTTGAGTACTGAGAGGAAAGAGTTAGAGTACTGAGATGGAGGGGTAAGAGTACTGAGAGAGGCAGAGGGAGGGGTTAGAGTACTGAGAGAGGGAGAGGGAGGGAGGGGTTAGAGTATTGAGAGAGGAGAGGGAGGGAGGGGTTAGAGTATTGAGAGAGGAGAGGGAGGGGGAAAGGGAAGGTGGTTCTTACAGGCAGAGGATCGACATAGAGGATGAGGAAGTGCAGAGACATGGAGAGGCAGATTGATCCCAACAGCCAGCAGTTAACCCAGGGAGGCATCCTGAGGAGAGACTGGTTCTCAGAGAGACTGTGGAGGGGAGGGAGGAGAGAGAAAAAAAAAGGGTTACTTTATAAGTGTAAATCTTTTCCCCTAGTGTTTGACATCCTGCCTGCAATCCTAGTTTCTAGTGAGGTTTACTTCGATGCAGTCAGCAGGATCTATATAATTGATAACATAATTGGACAGACACACTCTTTATCAAAACAACCCTGGGCGAATGGATTTGTTTTAAGTGTGTAATAAGCGTGTTATAAGCATGTGACTTGCCTGTTGAGGGCGTTGCACATCTCAATGGTGACCAGCACAGACAGAGCCATCGTCATGGGAGCTGGGGACTCGAACACCTTGCACGACACACCCTCAAAGTCAGGGTTATCCTCCGTGCACTGCATGAAGTGAGACTGGGAGAGAGAGAGGGAGAGAACTTGGAAAACAAATATACATTCCATTGGAAAAACACAAATTAAATCACATAGTAAAGTAGAATGCTATTTGGCCCTAAAAAAAGTTTTACCCTGGCAGAGTATCTTGTCAGGGTCAAAAATACAAAACAAAGGCAGATCATGACCAATTACAGACTCAGTGACCACTCCTGAAAGAAAAGAGACAGTGCTATCACTGGGAGAGGTGGAGACAGAGATGCACTTCCTGTTACACTGCCCCCGAAACACAAAACAAACCTGTACAATGATAGCGGTGTACTAGGGAGGGAGGAGGAGAAGGGAGTGAGTTTACTGAGGGAGGGTGTATAGTGGAGGGGGGGGAGTGTACTGAGGGAGGGTGTAGAGGGAGGGAGGTGTAATGATGGAGGGGTGTAGAGGGAAGGGGGAGGTGTAATGAGGGAGGGTGTATAGGGGAGAGAGGGAGGTGTAATGAGGGAGGGTGTATAGGGGAGAGAGGGAGGTGTAATGAGGGCGTGTTTGTCGAGGGGAGAGTGCGGAGCGTTTCAATGAAGGCCGGTTGTGCTCGGTGTCGAGGCTGTGTACTGAGCGCGGGTGTGAGGGGAGTTTATGGAGGTGTTACTGCGGTAGGGTTGCTATCGGGAGATGGGTAGTGTACTGACGGATTGTGTATCGGAGTCGTGGTTAATGTGTGCCTGCTTGCTGAGGGGGGAGGGTGTATAGGGGAGGGAGGGAGGGAGTTGTAATGAGGGAGGGTGTATAGGGGAGGGAGGGAGGGAGTTGTAATGAGGGAGGGTGTATAGGGGAGGGAGGGAGGGAGTTGTAATGAGGGAGGGTGTATAGGGGAGGGAGGGAGGTGTAATGAGGGAGAGAGGAAAGAGAAAAGCGAGAGTGAGAGAGGAGGAGGGAAAGTCGAGAGAGGAGTGAGAGCCCATCCCAGCCCTGCCCCTCACACTGAGGTGAAGTGCCTGCTGTACGCAGTGACCTGGTCCTCCTGCCCCTCACACTGAGGTGAAGTGCCTGCTGTACGCAGTGACCTGGTCCTCCTGCCCCTCACACTGAGGTGAAGTGCCTGCTGTACGCAGTGACCTGGTCCTCCTGCCCCTCACACTGAGGTGAAGTGCCTGCTGTACGCAGTGACCTGGTCCTCCTGCCCCTCACACTGAGGTGAAGTGCCTGCTGTACGCAGTGACCTGGTCCTCCTGCCCCTCACACTGAGGTGAAGTGCCTGCTGTACGCAGTGACCTGGTCCTCCTGCCCCTCACACTGAGGTGAAGTGCCTGCTGTACGCAGTGACCTGGTCCTCCTGCCCCTCACACTGAGGTGAAGTGCCTGCTGTACGCAGTGACCTGGTCCTCCTGCCCCTCACACTGCGGTGAAGTGCCTGCTGTACGCAGTGACCTGGTCCTCCTGCCCCTCACACTGAGGTGAAGTGCCTGCTGTACGCAGTGACCTGGTCCTCCTGCCCCTCACACTGAGGTGAAGTGCCTGCTGTACGCAGTGACCTGGTCCTCCTGCCCCTCACACTGAGGTGAAGTGCCTGCTGTACGCAGTGACCTGGTCCTCCTGCCCCTCACACTGAGGTGAAGTGCCTGCTGTACGCAGTGACCTGGTCCTCCTGCCCCTCACACTGAGGTGAAGTGCCTGCTGTACGCAGTGACCTGGTCCTCCTGCCCCTCACACTGCGGTGAAGTGCCTGCTGTACGCAGTGACCTGGTCCTCCTGCCCCCCACACGGGGATTGTGACTGCACTTACTGTACTCAGGTGACCACTCCTGGACCTAAACGGGACTGGTAGAATCGGGGATGCACTATTAATACCTCATCTTGAATATTGTGTGCATTTCTGGTCACCTCGCTATAAAAAAGATATTGCTGCTCTAGAAAGAGTGCAAAGAAGAGCGACCAGAATTATTCCGGGCTTAAAAGGCATGTCATATGCAGACAGGCTAAAAGAATTGAATCTGTTCAGTCTTGAACAAAGAAGACTACGTGGCGACCTAATTCAAGCATTCAAAATTCTAAAAGGTATTGACAGTGTCGACCCAAGGGACTTTTTCAGCCTGAAAAAAGAAACAAGGACCAGGGGTCACAAATGGAGATTAGACAAAGGGGCATTCAGAACAGAAAATAGGAGACACTTTTTTACACAGAGAATTGTGAGGGTCTGGAATCAACTCCCCAGTAATGTTGTTTGAAGCTGACACCCTGGGATCCTTCAAGAAGCTGCTTGATGAGATTTTGGGATCAATAAGCTACTAACAACCAAACGAGCAAGATGGGCCGAATGGCCTCCTCTCGTTTGTAAACTTTCTTAGGTTCTTATGTTCTTATGTCTTAATAACGCTGTACACAGTGACCACCTGTCCACCTGTCCCTGCACACTGATACTGAGGTGAAGTGCCTGCTGTACGCAGTGACCTGGTCCTCCTGCCCCTCACACTGAGGTGAAGTGCCTGCTGTACGCAGTGACCTGGTCCTCCTGCCCCTCACACTGAGGTGAAGTGCCTGCTGTACGCAGTGACCTGGTCCTCCTGCCCCTCACACTGAGGTGAAGTGCCTGCTGTACGCAGTGACCTGGTCCTCCTGCCCCTCACACTGAGGTGAAGTGCCTGCTGTACGCAGTGACCTGGTCCTCCTGTCCCTCACACTGAGGTGAAGGTGAAGTAATTCAGACAATCCTGCTCTCTGGGAGTGAAGTCTGGGGTCATGAGTTCAGATTACTCAAAGTGGGATAAAACCCCCACAGAAATCACGCACCACCTGCTCCGTGAAGAGGTCCTGCACACACACACAGAGAATCCCCCAACAACAGCTGCAGAGCTGGGAGAGTCCCTCTGCTGATCCCCATACACAAAGGAAGAACTCAATTCAGCAGTGTAAACTCCCTCCACTTCAAGCACTGGAATCAGTCTCAGGCAGTGCACTTAAACCAGGTTTACATTCCTACCTGCACCCTCCAAAACTTCCATTAATATCCAGGAGAGCCCTGGCACTGAACCCACCAGACACAAGGCACTGAAAAGACACTAGGCTCTGCCCTGGTAGAAAACTACCCCCTCTACTGGAGAGAACAGATTAAACACCAAAACAGGCACCCCCTCTACAGTTCTCTCAACAGAGAATACACCCTGGCAGAGAATCTCATTATCATCAAGAACCCCAAAACCAAAAGTCTATTAACTAAACCAGAATCAGTGACCACAAACTGGCTATTGAAATGGGCAGCACAGAGCACAGTGGAGACCCAGAGAGGAGCGACTGAACCCAGAGACACAGTGGAGAGATTGAGACTGAGACCCACTTCATCCTCCACTGTGAGAGGGAGGTACAGAGCTGAGAGAGAGAGATACTCCCTCAGACTGGCAGACAGATTAGAGGGCTTACTTCTCCCGAGCCAACAGGAGAAACTGCAGGTCTTACTGGGGGAGAGGAGAGAGGGGCCAGTGGTAGCTACAGAGTTTGTAGCGTCCTGCCACAGGGCCAGAGACACAACTAGCCAGGCTCACATATATCATTCTCTATTTCATGTTTGTTTCGTGTGTTCATGCAGTGTATGTTTAGCAATACTTGTTGAACTTGTCATGCCAATAAAGTATTTGAACTTGAACTTGAACTTGGGTGTGAGAGAGAAGAGAGGAGAGGACAGGCAGTAAGAGAGAGGGAGGATAGGAGAGGAGGAGGGAAAGAGTGAGAGGAGAGGAGAGGATGGAGTAAGAGAGAGGGAGAAGGATAGGAAGAGTGGAGGAGGGAAAGAGTGAGAGAGGACAGGCAGTAAGAGAGAGGGAGTATAGGAGAGGAGGAGGGAAAGAGTGAGAGGAGAGGAGAGGATGGAGTAAGAGAGAGGGAGAAGTATAGGAAGAGTGGAGGAGGGAAAGAGTGAGAGGAGAGGAGAGGATGGAGTAAGAGAGAGGGAAGAGTGGAGGAGGGAAAGAGTGAGAGGAGAGGAGAGGATGGAGTAAGAGAGAGGGAGAAGTATAGGAAGAGTGGAGGAGGGAAAGAGTGAGAGGAGAGGACAGGCAGTAAGAGAGAGGGAGGATAGGAGAGGAGGAGAGAAAGAGGGAGAGGAGAGGAATGTCTGTCTGTTTCTCTGTCTTTTTATCTATGTCTCTGTGTCTCTGTCTGTCTTTGTCTCTGCATCTGTGTCTCTGTGTCTTAGTGTGTCAGTCTGTCAAATTCAAAGGTGCTTTGTTGGCATGACAACATTAGCGGTGTTGTCAAAGCAGTTACAAGTGCAGTATATAATACAAACACTATGAACATCAACAATGAAAAGGAATCATTGAATAAAGAAGTAGGAATGTAAAACTGAACACAGTAAATAAACAAATGATCCCCTCCTGTCAGTGCCCCTGTGCAGAGCGCTCACTGTGTGTCAGCCTGTGACAGGCACACACATACTAGGCAGCCAGTGGGGCTGTGTGTCCCTCGCCCAGTAGGACTGCCACTCTCCCTGGACTGGTCACGTGTGGGAAGAATGTGTCCCTTATTTGTGTGCATTTACTGCAGTGTAATAGAAAGTGCAGTCGACAGTCTCCACATAGCCTCTCCCAGTCCACAGTGACCTGTGTCTGTGTCGCCTTTTTCAATGGCCAGGTTGTGGTCACTGAGTCTGTACTTGGTCAGGATCTGCCTCTGCTTTGTGTCTCTCACCCTGACCAGTCTCTTTTCAGGGCCTGACAGCATTCAAGTTTGCTTTGTGTTTTAGTTTCTTTGTCCCAGTGAGTGAGTTTTTGAGGTGATATAATTTGGTTGACTCTGACTGGCATTGTTTTAGCAGTGCTGTCCTGAAGCTGGCTGATGTCAGTGCCCTCAGTGCAGTGAGCTTCAGAACAGCTGGCTGAGGGGCCTCTTCTCTGAGCTGAGCTCTTGACTGGTCTGGGATTGTCATGGTAGGATTTTGCGCTGCTGTAGTTTAATTGAACCCAGTATTTTAGTGCTCTTTTTAATATTAAGAATCAGTTGGTAGTGAGATGATTCAGCCCTGCATGCATGAAAAAGCATTGCTGTTTTTCTCTGCACTGTTAGTATATTTTTACAGAATTCTGCATGCACGATTTCTGTTTGATTTGAAAGCTCCCTGATGCACTGACAGTCAGACCCAGGTAATGTGCAGTACCTGCTTCCTGAGATCTGTTTTTTTTCTGGAAGACCATAACTCTGGTCTTGTCCAGGTTTAGTGCCAGGGCCCAGTTCTGACAGTACAGCTCTATCAGTGACAGGCTTTGCTGAAGTCCCTGCTCTGTGGGGGACAGCAGGACCAGGTCATCTGTGTAGAGCAGGAATTTCATTTCTGTGTTGTGTAAAGTGAGACCAGGGACTGCAGATTGTTCCAGCACTGTATCCAACTCATTGATGTAGAACAGTGTTGGGCTCAGACTGCAGCCCTGTCTCACTCCACGACCCTGTGCGAAGAATTCTCTCTCTCTCTCTCTCTCTCTCTCTCTCTCTCTCTCTCTCTCTCTCTCTCTCTCTCTCTCTCTCTCTCTCTCTATCTCAGTTTCCTCACCAGCTGGTAGTAGGAGACTTCGGGTCCATCCTCAGCGTACAAGAACCACCAGGCAGCGGCTCCAACAGTGGCAGCGCCAACATAGGCTGGGAGAGAGAGAGGGAGGAGAGAGAGCATGAAAACAGTATCTCAGCACTAGTTAAAAAGCAGAGACATACACACACATGGAGAAACATAGACAGACACAGAGACACACAGAGATACACACATAGAGACACACATACAGAGACACACACACACAGACTGACGGAGGGACAGACAGACTGAGGGACTCACCTCCAATGGCCAGGTATCTGAAGAACAGCCAGCCGGAGATGAGGGGCTCCTTGGCGCTGCGGGGGGGCTTGCCCATGATGTCCAGGTCGGGGGGGTTGAACCCGAGGGCCGTGGCGGGGAGGCCATCTGTTACGAGGTTCACCCAGAGCAGCTGAACGGGGATCAGAGCCTCGGGTAGTCCGAGCGCAGCAGTGAGGAAGATACTGAGGCAGAAGAGGAGAGAGGAGGGGGTTAGAGGAGAGAGGAGAGAGAGGTTAGAGGAGAGAGGGGACCAGAGAGGTGAGAGAGGAAAGAGGAAAGAGAGGAAAGGGGAACGAGGAGATAGAGGAGAGGAGGGGAGAGGGGAGAGGAGAGAGGAGAGGTTAGAGGAGAGAGGAAAGAGGAAAGAGGAAAAAGGTTAGAGGAGGAGAGAAGAAAGAGGAAAGAGGAAAGAGGAGAGGGGAGAGGAGAGGAGAAGGGGAGAGAGGAGAGCTTAGAGGAGGACATATATAATATATATAATATATATATATTATATTAGAATAGAGAGATCTATAGATAGAGAGAGAGAGAGTAAGAGAGAGAGAGAGAGAGAGAGAGAGAGAGTGAGAGAGACTCAGTCAGAGATAGTGTAGATAGACAGCAGCCCCTCCCTCTGTCCCCCACAGACATGCCCTCTGTCTGAGGTAATCCAACACCTCCACCTCTGTTGTTGAGATATCGCTCTTACGCCTGCGGCGGCCTCTCCTCCGGATCGGGGGGGCCCTCCTCTGCCGGCGGCCACGATTGGAGGATAAGTTCTCATCCGGGCCCAGCACCATCCTCAAACGCAGCAGCCTCTCTCTCTCACCACACCACCTCCCCCACGTTGGATGAGATGAGGTATCTGATGAACTGCTTCATGTTGTTGTAGATCGCTCTGCCCTCCTCCACGGCGGCCACGATGGAGGAGAAGTTATCATCGGCCAGCACCATCTCAGAGGCTGACTTCGCCACGGCCGTGCCGGAGCCCATCGCAATACCGATCTCAGCCTTCTTCAGAGCGGGGGCGTCGTTCACCCCATCACCCGTCTGAGAGGGGGGGGGGGGTCATCAATATGAGATAAGGAGGAGAGGAGAAGAAAGAGAATTCCCTTTTTAGAAGGAACACTACGATCTTGGATCTGAAAGAGATATGAATTGATATTAATATAGATATTGAATCTGGTCCCTCACCATGGCGGTGATCTCATCAAAGGACTGCAGGAACTCTACGATCTTGGATTTGTGGGACGGCTCCACTCTGGCATAGCAGCAGGCTCTCTTCACTGCCTCTCTCTGCTCGGCAGGGGGGAGGTCATCGAATTCACGGCCCGTGTAGGCGCGGCCGGTCACCTCCTCATCCTCCCCGAAGATTCCAATACGACGACAGATAGCCACTGCTGTGCCCTTGTTATCACCTGAGAGAGAGAGAGAAGGGGCAGAGCAGTTAATAAAGATATATACAGAGAGAGGGGGAAAGGAGGGGAGAGAAGGGACTGAGGAGAGAAGGGAGTGAGGAGAGAGGGGAGAGGGGAGAGGATTGCGTGTGTGTCTTGTATTTACTGCATCTTGTAAAGAGCTTTGTGATGGTGGTCCACTATGAAAGGCGCTATACAAATGAAGATTGATAAAGATTGATTGACAGAGGAGAGAAGAGATTGCAGAGGAGAAACCTCCTCTTTCTCACCAGCTCGTCATATAAATCTTCCAGATTATAGCCAAAGCACAGTTTGTAGCCCCAAAATACATCATACTCCACACAGGGCCAAACAACCTGCCCAAATCACTGGATTGACTGGTCCTAACTGGCCACACAGCAATTCCCCACCAGCAAAATCATTGTTTCCACATTGCTGCTGAGAAAAGATGTACCAAAACACATTATTCATGAGATTAACAGGAAGATCTCAAAGAGCTGAGCTCGCCTCCCCTGTGTGCACCCATCACCAAGCCCTCCAGCTCAAACACCTGTATGACGAAGCCCACCTCAACCATCAAAGATGTCTCGGCTCGTTACACCAATTTATAAAAATGGAGACAAAGTATACCCTAATAAATATAGGGGCATCTGTGTAAAACAGTAACACCCGAATACTGATCTTTCTGACAGAACACAGCATGCTGAGTAAAGACCAGCTCTACAGCTCACATGTACACCCTGCAGACCATTATTAACAAGTATGTCAATCAGACCAAAGTGCTTGCTTGTTTCATCGACTTTAAAAAAGCCTTTGAATCAATCTGGCACCCTGGTCTCTTCATCAAACTCCTCCAAAGTGGTACAGGATGTACAATATTATTAAATCAATGAGCTCAGAAAATAATAGCATGAAAATTAAGAACAAAAGTTTTTCACACAAGCCAGGGGAGTGAGACAAGGGTGCAACTCTCTTTAACATCTATGTGGATGAGTCTGGCTACAGTGCTGGAGCAGTCTGTCCCAGGAGTAATTCTGGATGACACTCAGATTAAATGTTTGCTCGATGCTGATGATCTGGTTCTGTTATCTCCCACAGAGCACGGGCTCCAGTAAAGTCTGAACCTGCTGGAGCAGTATTGTGAAACATGGACTTTAAGCTAAAAACGAACAAAAAAACAAGATTATCAACCAATCCTTTTGCACAGCAGTGAAGTTTGGGGCCCTACTCAAAATTGTGAGTACAGTAACTGGGACAAAAGCCCAACAGGAATTCTGCAAAAACATCCTGCAGTTGCACAGGAATGCTCCAAGCAAATGCTTGTAGAGCTGAGCTAGGTTGTTTTGCCTTACTGATCACTGTACAAGAGAAAACTTTTTAGGTACTGGAGTGATCATAATTTAGCAATTGAAAAGGGTTGACACAGATCCACCTGGAGACCCAGAGAGAGGAGAGTGTGAGCACTGTGAGCCAGGCCACACAGAGACAGAGCTCCACTTCATACTGCAGAGAGAGAGGAGAGTGTGAGCGCTGTGAGGCAGGCCACACAGAGACAGAGCTCCACTTCACACTGCAGAGAGAGGAGAGTGTGAGCACTGTGAGGCAGGCCACACAGAGACAGAGCTCCACTTCACACTGCAGAGAGAGGAGAGTGTGTGAGCACTGTGAGGCAGGCCACACAGAGACAGAGACTGCAGAGAGAGGAGAGTGTGAGCACTGTGAGGCAGGCCACACAGAGACAGAGCTCCACTTCACACTGCAGAGAGAGGAGAGAGTGTGAGTGAGGCAGGCCACACAGAGACAGAGCTCCACTTCATACTGCAGAGAGAGGAGAGTGTGAGCACTGTGAGCCAGGCCACACAGAGACAGAGCTCCACTTCATACTGCAGAGAGAGAGGAGAGTGTGTGAGCACTGAGCCAAGCCACACAGAGACAGAGCTCCACTTCATACTGCACTGAACCAAATACTAGCTGTTCAGAGACACATTCATACCCAAATTCACGAGTCACATCAGTGACTTCACCCACCTCACAGAAACAGACAAATGACAAATATCAGAAGTGGGGACAACATCTTGACTAGCTGCAGAATATGTTATTGCCTGCCACAGTCTAAGAGACAAAAACTAATCTGCATTGAAAACATGTGTATACGTTTTGTCTGTTTGTTGTTTGTGTGTTTATTGTTGTTTGTGTTTTCATGCATTTTAATTGCTTTGGCAAAACTTGTGTATTCTTGTATGCCAATAAAGCTTATAGAATTGAATTGAGGAGAGAGAGGAGAGAGGAGAGGAGAGAGAGGAGAGGCGGGAGAGAGAGGTGAGAAGTGTTGGTGAAGGGAAGATGAGAGAGGAGAGATAGGGGAGAGGAGAGAGAGGAGAGAGGTTAATATATATATATTTGAACAGAGAGAGAGAGAGGGAGAGAGAGAGACAGGGAGGGAGATATAGGGGAGGAGAGAGGAGAGAGGGGTTTAATAAAACAGATGGAGAGAGATAACTTATAAGATCATAAGACAGATAGAAATAGAAAATAAATACATAGTGTGGCAGGGGAATGGAGAGAGAAGTGTGTGTGTGTGTGTGTGCGTGTGTGTGTGCTGACACTAGCGCTCCATTGCTGGTACCCTAGGGGCAGCACCTGTGTGTTTATTAAATCTGCTCGCCTGTGTGGTATGTCAACACCACTTGCTCTGTGTCTGACTTATTATCAGTGATGACCCATGCAGGTAACACCCCCATTACAGTTTGTGTGTCTCTTTCTCTCTCTTTCTCTCTCTCTCTCTCTCTGTCTCTCTCTCTCTCTGTGTTTGTGTTCTGTGTGTGTGTGTGTGTGTCTCTCTCTCTCTCTCTCTCTCTCTCTCTCTCTTTCTCTCTGTGTGTTTGTGTGTGTGTCTCTCTCTCTCTTTCTCTCTGTGTGTTTGTGTTCTGTGTGTGTGTGTGTTGTAAGCGTCTTGCTCGCATGTTCCTCACCAGTGATCATGATGACACGGATGCCAGCGGCGCGGCACAGCTGGATGGATCCCGTCACCTCCTTGCGGGGGGGGTCCAGCATGCCCACACAGCCCACGAAGGTGAGGTCATTCTGGGGGGGGAGAGACAGGAGAGAAAAGGGGAGAACCTTCAATACAGAGGAGAGGGAGAGGGAAGAGGAGTTGGGAGGGGGTATTCAAATTCAGAGAGAGGAGAAATGAGGAAAGGGGGAGTGGAAAGGAGGGGAGGAGCAGTTCCAGCAGACACACAAACAGACAGACAGACACACAGAGAGACACACACACACCTCATATTCTACGAACTTGGTGGAGTCCTCGAGGTTCATCTCCTCCAACTTGAGGGGCGAGTCGCGGGTGGCGAGGGCGAGGCAGCGCAGGGTGTCCCGGCCCGTCCCCCACTCCTTGATCACTGTCAGGATCTTGTCCTTCACCGGGGTGGTCAGGGGGACGCGGGTTGTCCCCACGCGGACGTAGGCACAGCGGTCAATCACACCCTCGGGGGCGCCCTGGGGGGGGAAGACGGAAATGTTGAACAGAATGCAGGAATTGCATGTGTGAGCCACACGGATGTGATTCTGGGATTGTGTTTGCTTGGAATTGCATGTGATTGATTGGAGTGATTGTGACTGTGTGTGGTATGCGTGTGATTTGTGTGTGATTTGCGTGCGATTGCGGGACTCGCCTTGACGAACAGCTTGCTCCCCACAGCTGCGCGGGATGCCTTGGCGGGGTTGCAGTACACAGACATGGACTTCCTGTCTCGAGAGAACTCCAGAGTGAACTCCTTCTTCATCAACTGCTTGATCACCTGAGAGAGGAAGAGGGGGGGGAGGGAGTTTAGAGACCCTGTTTTAATGAGGAGGGGCAAGGCTGTTGATAGAGGAGGGGCAAAGGTGTGTTTACAGGGGGTAGAAGGTGTATTTTAGGAGCCAGAAGGGTAGAGGGGGTTCAGAGAGGAGGAGTGTGGTGTGGGGTGTGTTTAGAGACGGTGTGGGGTGTATTTGGGGACTCTGTACTCACGGAGCAGCAGGCATTGGCTCGCTCCACCTTGGACAGGCTGCGGACCTCAGTGTTGAAAACATTCATCTTCTCAACCAGGCAGCACAGAGCAGTCTCTGTGGCCTCACCAACCTTCTCATAGATACCCTTAGACTGAGAGAGAGAGAGAGAGAGAGAGAGAGAGAGAGAGAGAGAGAGAGAGCTGCGATTCTCTCTCATGATGCAGCAAGCTCTCTCTCTCTTCTGCCTCTCCACACTACTCCTCTTCTCCTCCCCCCCTTTACCCCTCCACACCTCCGTCTCCCCCTCCTCCTCCTCCCCTCCCCCCCCACACTCTCCTCCCCTCACCTCCTCGCGGTGGAGGAGGAGGAGGAGGAGAGGAGAGGAGGGTGGAGAGGGGGGAGGAGGAGGAGGAGGGAGTGGAGAGGGGGAGTGTGAGTAGGAGGAGGAGGAGAGGGGTGTGAGGAGGAGAGGAGGGAGTGGAGAGAGGAGTGTGCGGAGGTGGAGAGGGGGAGTGTGAGGAGTGGAGAGGGGGTGTTTAAGGAGGAGAAGAGGAGAGAGTGGAGAGGGGGAGTGTAAGAAAGAGGAGAGGAGGGTGTGAAGAGAGGGTGTGTGAGGAGGAGAGAGTGGAGGAGAGGGGGAGTGTGAGGAGGATAGAGTGGAAAAGGAGTGTGAGGAGGGAATGGAGAGGGGGAGGAGTGGAGAGGGGGAATGTGAGGAGGAGAGAAGTAAGTAGAGAGGGGGAGTGCGAGGAAGAGAGGAGAGAGTGGAGAGGGGGAGTGTGAGGAGGAGAGGAGAGAGTGGAGAGGGGGAGTGTGAGGAGGAGAGAGGAAGAGAGAATGAGAGAAGGGGGAGTGTGAGGAGGATAGAGTGGAAAAGGAGTGTGAGGAGGGAATGGAGAGGGGGAGGAGTGGAGAGGGGGAATGTGAGGAGGAGGAATGGAGAGGGGGAGGAGTGGAGAGGGGGAATGTGAGGAGGAGAGAAGTAAGCAGAGAGGGGGAGTGCGAGGAGGAGAGGAGAGAGTGGAGAGGGGGAGTGGAGGAGGAGGAGAGAGTGGAGAGGGGGAATGTGAGGAGGAGAGGAGAGAGTGGAGAGGGGGAGTGAGGAGGAGGAGAGGAGGGAGTGGAGAGGGGGAGTGTGAGGAGGAGAGGAGAGAGTGGAGAGGGGGAGTGTGAGGAGGAGAGGAGAGAGTGGAGAGGGGGAGTGTGAGGAGGAGAGGAAGGAGTGGAGAGGGGGAGTGTGAGGAGGAGGAGAGGAGGGAGTGAGAGAGAGGGAGTGTGAGGAGGAGGAGAGGAGGGAGTGGAGAGAGGGAGTGTGAGGAGGAGGAGAGGAGGGAGTAGAGAGGGGGAGTGTGAGGAGGAGGAGGAGGAGAGAGAAGGGGAGGGGGTTCAGAGAGGAGGAGTGTGGTGAGGAGGAGGAGAGGAGGGAGTGGAGATGGGGAGTATGTGGAGGAGGAGAGGAGGGAGTGGAGAGGGGGAGTGTGAGGAGGAGGAGAGGAGGGAGTGGAGAGAGGGAGTGTGAGGAGGAGGAGAGGAGGGAGTGGAGAGAGGGAGTGTGAGGAGGAGGAGAGGAGGGAGTGGAGAGGGGGAGTGTGAGGAGGAGGAGGAGGAGGGAGTGGAGAGGGGGAGTGTGAGAAGGAGGGAGGAGAGAGAGGAGAGGGGGGTGGTGAGGAGGAGAGGAGGGAGTGGAGAGGGGGAGTGTGAGGAGGAGGAGAGGAGGGAGTGGAGAGGGGGAGTGTGAGGAGGAGGAGAGGAGGGAGTGGAGAGGGGGAGTGTGAGGAGGAGAGGAGGGAGTGGAGAGGGGGAGTGTGAGGAGGAGGAGAGGAGGGAGTGGAGAGGGGGAGTGTGAGGAGGAGGAGAGGAGGGAGTGGAGAGGGGGAGTGTGAGGAGGAGGAGAGGAGGGAGTGGAGAGGGGGAGTGTGAGGAGGAGAGGAGGGAGTGGAGTGGGGAGTGGGAGTGTGAGGAGGAGAGGAGGGAGTGGAGAGAGGGAGTGTGAGGAGGAGGAGAGGAGGGAGTGGAGAGGGGGAGTGTGAGGAGGAGGAGAGGAGGGAGTGGAGAGGGGGAGTGTGAGGAGGAGAGGAGGGAGTGGAGAGGGGGAGTGTGAGGAGGAGGAGAGGAGGGAGTGGAGAGGGGGAGTGTGAGGAGAAGAGGAGGGAGTGGAGATGGGGAGTGTGAGGAGGAGAGGAGGGAGTGGAGAGGGGGAGTGTGAGGAGGAGGAGAGGAGGGAGTGGAGAGGGGGAGTGTGAGGAGGAGGAGAGGAGGGAGTGGAGAGGGTGGGTGTGAGGAGGAGGAGAGGGAGTAGAGAGGGGGAGTGTGAGGAGGAGGAGAGGAGGGAGTGGTTTGTACCTCGTTGTAATCCAGGGAGGAGTCGTTGCACAGAGCACAGATTGTGGCCAATTCAACCAGGCCATCATACTGACCACACTTGATCTGCTTGTCATTCTTGGTCCTTAAAGAGACAAACAAACACACAGACAAAGAGAGAGACACAGAGAGACAAAGAGAGATACATAGAGAGACAGAAACACACATGTTAACCTCAGTACTATCTGTGGAAGTTGCAGTTTTTCATTTTAAAAACGTCTGGACACTGGATCCCGGTAAGTGAGGCATTGTGGGTGCTGTAGTTTTTAAACTATGTCCTTTTCAAAGGGTATTAAATAACTTGGTAGGCTAAGAAAAGAACTACAGCTTCCAGAATCCCCCGGTGCACTGCACACTGGGTCTGGGTGAGCATGGCATTGTGGGGGCTGTAGTTTTTTGAGGTCCGATACTCACACGTCTCCCTCGGGGGTGTATTTGGAGCCGGAGATGTTGAACTCATTCAGGCTGCAGACGTCACCTTCAACTTTATCGACAGTGAACATCTAGAGAGGGAGAGAGGGGGAGAGAGCCTGTATATCAGACATGAACTGAAACAGGACCAGTAAAACCTTACAGAAACTCCCTTCTATCATACACCTGTGTACAAATAAATATCTTTATATGTGTTGGTATTATTTAAATGTTTTTGTATCTTTTTAATTTGTAATTATTTGATATGATGTTTTTATTAATATTTATTTTGCAATTGCTTTGGTAATACTTCTGCTGTAGTCATGCCAATAAAGCATCTTTGAACTGAATTTAATTGAGGGAGGGAGAGGGAAAGAGTGAGAGAGAGAGTGAGAGAGAGAGAGGGAGAGAGAGAGGGAGAGGTGTCAGACTGGGTATAATACTGTACTGTCTGTGAATGTGAGTGCATGTGAGTGTGAAACTGTTGTGTGTGTGTCTCAGTATCTCTCAGTGTGTATCTCAGTGTGTGTCTCAGTATCTCTCAGTGTGTGTCTCAGTGTGTGTCTCAGTATCTCTCAGTGTGTGTCTCAGTGTGTCTCAGTGTGTATCTCAGTGTGTGTCTCAGTGTGTCTCAGTGTGTGTCTCAGTGTGTATCTGTCTCGCTGTTTCTCTCTCTCACCTTGCACACAGACATCTGGTTGGTGGTCAGGGTGCCTGTCTTGTCTGAGCAGATGACCGAGGTGCAGCCCAGGGTCTCGACGGAGGGCAGGCTCCTCACGATGGCGTTCTTCTTCGCCATGCGCCTTGTACCTAGAGCCAGACAGGTGGTGATGACAGCAGGGAGACCTGGGGGGAAGAGAGGGTTGGGGAGAGGAGGTATTACACACTGTACTGAGGGGGAGAGAATATGATGTCAGTACAGATAGATAGACAGACACACAGATACTCAGATAGACAGACAGATGTACTGTATAAAGACTTAGACAGACAGACAGACAGACAGACAGACAGACAGACAGACAGGTACCCTCTGGGATGGCAGCGACGGCCAGGGCCACGGCGATCTTGAAGTAGTACACGGCGCCTCGGATCCAGGAGCCCCCGTGGACCGGGTCGTTGAAGTGTCCGATGTTGATGAGCCACACAGCCACGCAGATCAGCGAGATCACCTTGGAGAGCTGCTCTCCGAACTCGTCCAGCTTCTGCTGCAGGGGGGTCTTCTCCTGCTCCGTCGCCGCCATCTGGTCACGGATCTTACCGATCTCCGTGTTCACACCCGTGGACACGGCCACGCCCAGCGCCTTGCCAGCTGCGATGTTAGTGCCCTGAGAGAAAGGGAATACACAGCTTGGTGAGGAGAGAGAGAGAGAGAGAATATACAGCTCAGTGAGGAGAGAGAGAGAGAGAGAGAGAGGGAGACAGGAGAGAGAGGGGAGAGAGAGAGGGAGAGAAGGGAGAGAGAGAGGGAGAGAGAGGGGAGAGAGGAGAGAGAGAGGGAGAGAGGGAGAGAGAGGGGAGAGAGAGAGAGAGAGAGAGAGAGAGAAGAGAGAGAGAGAGGGGGGAGAGAGAGAGGGGAGAGAGGAGAGAGAGGGAGAGAGGAGAGAGAGAGAGGGAGAGAGAGAGAGGGAGAGAGAGAGAGAGAGAGAGAGAGAGGGAGAGAGAGAGAGGGGAGAGAGAAGGGGAGAGAGAGAGAGAGAGAGAGAGAGAGAGGGAGGAGAGAGAGAGAGAGAGAGGAGAGAGAGAGGGGAGAGAGAAGGGGAGAGAGAGAGGGAGAGAGAGAGGGAGAGATAGAGAAAAAATACATCAAAGACTTTGACTTTTTATGATCCCTTATTAATCATTCGAATTAAAATCCATTACAATACAATAAGGTAAAAACACAAGAAAATAAAGATTCCTGCTGCCTGGGAGATCGGCCTATCCCTCCCCAGCGCATCAGCATTAAAATCATAAAAAAAAAATCATGTTTTCCTTAAAAACAGGTTTTAAACAAATAAAAGGATCATAAAATATCTAGAGAATTATTTTAAAATCAGCACATAGTGACACCGGTCTCCAGCTCTTAAAAGGCAGAGGTCTCCTTTCTTGGGCAGCAGTGTGATCACTGCCTGCACCAGCTGAGGCAGTAATTTTCTCTCCAGAAAACTGTCTATCCCAGGCGCCTTCCTGCTGGAGCTGTGTGATGGCAGTGGTCAGTTCCTCGAAGGTCAAAACTGTATCCACTCCACTCTGCTCCTCCTCACTCAGGCTGGGTAGATCCTGAAGCAGGCTCTCCGTGTTATCAGGGTCACACTGTTCTTGTGTAACCAACTGATCTCCTCCCTGCTGTGCGGCTCTCTGCTGATCTTCTCTCTGCTCTGCAGCTCTCTGCTGATCTCCTCTCTGCTGTGCAGCTCTCTGCTCATCTCCTCTCTGCTCATCTGCACTCTGCTCATCTCCACTCTGCTCATCTCCTCTCTGCTGTGCAGCGCTCTGCTCATCTCCTCTCTGCTGTGCAGCGCTCTGCTCATCTCCTCTCTGCTGTGCAGCGCTCTGCTCATCTCCTCTCTGCTGTGCAGCGCTCTGCTCATCTCCTCTCTGCTGTGCAGCGCTCTGCTCATCTCCTCTCTGCTGTGCAGAGCTCTGCTCATCTCCTCTCTGCTGTGCAGCGCTCTGCTCATCTCCTCTCTGCTGTGCAGCGCTCTGCTCATCTCCTCTCTGCTCATCTCCTCTCTGCTGTGCAGTGCTCTGCTCATCTCCTCTCTGCTGTGCAGCGCTCTGCTCATCTCCTCTCTGCTGTGCAGCTCTCTGCTCATTATTTCTCTGCTGTGCAGCTCTCTGCTCATCTCTTCCTTGCTCATCTCCTCTCTGCTCATCTCCTCTCTGCTGTGCAGAGCTCTGCTCATCTCCTCTCTGCACGTCGAGAGACTGTGTTTCGCAGCGTGTGTGTTGCGTCGACGACCTCGTCGACAGAAGACAGGCCCGACGACTCTTCTTCGTGCAACGCAGGACAGGGAGTTCTGGGTACTTCGCTACTCTTGTTGTGATTGACACGGCGAGTAAGACGAGGTGAGGAGATTACGACAAGCGTCGCGAGACTAGTGAGTAGAAACATTAAGCTGCTCATCTCCTCTCTGCTCCACTTCTCCTCCAGCAAGATGCAGAGCTCCTCTCTGCTGTGCAGCGTTCTCCAGGTCTTTTGGGCACAGCCTTGATTTAGCTCAGGGACAACTTCAATTTAAATGTGCAGCCTTACAATTTCAGAGTGCATTCGGAGTGCTAAATATATTAATGGTATTTCAACATCTCGCTTTTTATATTATTTTTTTTTAATGTATGAATGATTAAATGCCTTAGCCATGTTATCAATTGAAAAGACACGATGGCTGACATTCCTGATTTTGATATAAAGTGATCGGAAAATTTACCACGATAAGACACCGCAGAGCAAACTTTTTCTGCGTTTCCAACGAGAAACAGATCCATGGACAGTGCTTCTACCACTGAGGTCAACCCCCTGGACCCCACCCCTGCTCATCTCCTCTCTGCCACCAGCCGCCACTGTCTCTGAGGCTGTTTGCAGTCTCTGTCTCTGCTCTGAGTCTGTCACTGTGTCTCTGACTCTCTCTGCTCATCTCCTCTCTGCTGTGCAGCTGTCGCTGTGTCTCTCTGGCCTCTGAGCCTGTCGCTGTATCATACACTGAGGCTGTCGCTGGGGGGGGGAAGATGTCTCAGGCTGTCGCTCTGTCTCTGTGTCTCTGCAGCTGTCGCTGTGTCTCTGAGGCTGTCGCAGTGTCTCTGAGGCTGTCGCTGTGTCTCTGGCTCTGAGGCTGTCTCTGTCTCTGACTCTGAGGCTGTCGCTGTGTCTCTGAAGCTGTCGCTGTGTCTCTGGCTCTGAGGCTGTCACTGTGTCTCTGACTCTGAGCTGTCTCTGCTGAGGCTGTCTCTGTGTCTCTGAGGCTGTCGCTGTGTCTCTGACTCTGAGGCTGTCACTGTGTCTCTGGCTCTGAGGCTGTCGCTGTGTCTCTGGCTGCATGCTGTCGCTGTGTCTCTGAGGCTGTCGCTGTGTCTCACTCTGCTGTCCTGTGTCCCTCAGCTCTCTGAGGCTGAGCTGTGTCTCTAACACTGAGGCTGTCAACTTCTCCTCCAGCAAGATGCCCAGCATATTTCTGTATTTCTTTTCTTCATTGAACGGTCAGGGTCTGAGGCTGGATTTGTCTCTGAGGCTCTCCTGGCTCTGAGGCACATCGCTGCATTCCACGCGGAGAGCCTTTACTGGGTGCACCATTTTTTTCCGGTTCTTGGTCTTTTGGGATTGATTTAGATTCAGGGACAACTTCAATTTAAATGTCTCTGAGGCAATTTCAGAGTGCATTCTGAGTGCTGAGCCTGTCGCTGTGTCTCTGAACATGTCGCTGTGTCTCTGAGCCTGTCGCTGTGTCTGAATGATTAAATGCCTGTAGCCATGTTGTCTCTGAAAAAGTCACTGTGTCTCTGATTCCTGACTTTAATAACAAAGTCTCTGAGGCTGTCGCTGTGTCTCTGAGGCTGTCGCTGTGTCTCTGGCTCTGAGGCTGTCGCTGTGTCTCTGAGGCTGTCGCTGTGTCTCTCTCTGAGGCTGTCGCTGTGTCTCTGGCTCTGAGGCTGTCGCTGTGTCTCTGAGGCTGTCGCTGTGTCTCTGAGGCTGTCGCTGTGTCTCTGGCTCTGAGCCTGTCGCTGTGTCTCTGAGGCTGTCGCTGTGTCTCTGACTCTGAGGCTGTCGCTGTGTCTCTGGCTCTGAGGCTGTCGCTGTGTCTCTCGCTGTGTCTCTGGCTCTGAGGCTGTCGCTGTGTCTCTGAGGCTGTCGCTGTGTCTCTGAGGCTGTCGCTGTGTCTCTGGCTCTGAGGCTGTCACTGTGTCTCTGAGGCTGTCGCTGTGTCTCTGAGGCTGTCGCTGTGTCTCTGAGGCTGTCGCTGTGTCTCTGACTCTGAGGCTGTCGCTGTGTCTCTGAGGCTGTCGCTGTGTCTCTGTGGCTGGCTGTCGCTGTGTCTCTGAGGCTGTTGCTGTGTCTCTGGCTCTGAGGCTGTCTCTGTGTCTCTGAGGCTGTCGCTGTGTCTCTGTGGCTGTCGCTGTGTCTCTGAGGCTGTCGCTGTGTCTCTGGCTCTGAGCCTGTCTGTGTCTCTGAGGCTGTCGCTCTGAGGCTGTCGCTGTGTCTCTGAGGCTGTCGCTGTGTCTCTGACTCTGAGCCTGTCGCTGTGTCTCTGAGGCTGTCGCTGTGTCTCTGAGGCTGTCGCTGTCGTCTCTGCTGTCTCTGTGTCTCTGAGGCTGTCGCTGTGACTCTGTCGCTGTGTCTCTGAGGCTGTCGCTGTGTCTCTGAGGCTGTCGCTGTGTCTCTCTCTGCTGTCGCTGTGTCTCTGAGGCTGTCGCTGTGTCTCTGAGGCTGTCGCTGTGTCTCTGGCTCTGAGGCTGTCACTGTGTCTCTGCTGTCGCTGTGTCTCTGAGGCTGTCGCTGTGTCTCTGAGGCTGTCGCTGTGTCTCTGACTCTGAGCCTGTCGCTGTGTCTCTGAGGCTGTCGCTGTGTCTCTGAGGCTGTCGCTGTGTCTCTGAGGCTGTCGCTGTGTCTCTGGCTCTGAGGCTGTCGCTGTGTCTCTGAGGCTGTCGCTGTGTCTCTGAGGCTGTTGCTGTGTCTCTGGCTCTGAGGCTGTCGCTGTGTCTCTGAGGCTGTCGCTGTGTCTCTGAGGCTGTCGCTGTGTCTCTGGCTCTGAGGCTGTCGCTGTGTCTCTGAGGCTGTCGCTGTGTCTCTGAGGCTGGCTGTGTCTCTGAGGCTGTTGCTGTGTCTCTGGCTCTGAGGCTGTCACTGTGTCTCTGAGGCTGTCGCTGTGTCTCTGAGGCTGTCGCTGTGTCTCTGAGGCTCTGTCTGCTGTGTCTCTGAGCTGTCGCTGTGTCTGAGGCTGTGTCTCTGAGGCTGTCGCTGTGTCTCGAGGCTGTCGGCTGTCGCTGTGTCTCTGTCTCTGAGGCTGTCGCTGTGTCTCTGAGGCTGTCGCTGTGTCTCTGGCTCTGAGGCTGTCGCTGTGTCTCTGCTGTCGCTGTGTCTCTGGCTCTGAGGCTGTCGCTGTGTCTCTGACTCTGAGGCTGTCGCTGTGTCGCTGTGTCTCTGAGGCTGTCGCTGTGTCTCTGAGGCTGTCGCTGTGTCTCTGTGGCTGTCGCTGTGTCTCTGAGGCTGTCGCTGTGTCTCTGGCTCTGAGGCTGTCGCTGTGTCTCTGAGGCTGTCGCTGTGTCTCTGTGGCTGTCGCTGTGTCTCTGAGGCTGTCGCTGTGTCTCTGGCTCTGAGGCTGTCGCTGTGTCTGTGTCTCTGAGGCTGTCGCTGTGTCTCTGGCTCTGAGGCTGTCGCTGTGTCTCTGAGGCTGTCGCTGTGTCTCTGGCTCTGAGGCTGTCGCTGTGTCTCTGAGGCTGTCGCTGTGTCTCTGAGGCTGTCGCTGTGTCTCTGAGGCTGTGTGTGTGGCTCTGAGGCTGTCTGAGGCTGCTGTGTCTCTGAGCTGTGTCTCTGTCTGGCTGTGTCTGTCTGTGTCTCTGAGGCTGTCGCTGTGTCTCTGAGGCTGTCGCTGTGTCTCTGAGGCTGTCGCTGTGTCTCTGAGGCTGTCGCTGTGTCTCTGGCTCTGAGGCTGTCGCTGTGTCTCTGTTCATTTTCCATATCACGCCAATTCTCTACATCCCATATCGGTGCTTTTTGCTGATCTACGATCAGCAGAAGAAACAACATTAACTCACAAATACACTGATATGGTTCATTTTTAAATACAGCAAATACAGCACAGAGAGAGAGAGAAAGAGAGAGACAGAGGAAACCTCGGCTCTAGGGAATAGTGTGGTAGATTATACCATAACTGATATAGACCCAGAATTAATAAATTATTTTATATTCAGGCAACAAACACCCTTATCTGACCACAATCAAATAACACTATACCTAAAATGATCAACACAAATCATCCAGGAACAAGAACCCCCCAAGAAATTCTTTCAACTCAAACCCCGTTAGAAATGGACAGAAAGCTGTACAGAGGAATTTAAACATATGAGCAGCCCAGAGACTGAAAACATGTTAAACAATTTTCAGTCTACAGAATATGAGCCCAATAAAATTGGATTAAATGTAGCAATCAAAAAACTAAATGAAATACTTGAAATTATAGCAAAAAAATCTAAAATACAAACTTTCAATACAAAATGTACAAACAAAAAGACAAAACAAAATGAAATCTGGTTTGATAGCCAACGTGCGGCTGCCAGAAAGGTCCTCAGACAGCTATCTAACAAGCACAGTGAGCCCCACAGGCAGGAACTGCGCCCCAGCTATCGCCAGGCTGGACAGCACTACAAGAACCTGCTCTGAAAGAAACCACAAGAGCACACATCCCAAAATGAAACGACATCGAAGAGTCTATTGAGCAAAACTCCTGGGAAACTGGCACCAGTATATCAACCAGTTGAAGACACACAAAATTCTGATCAGACCACTATCATCCAAAATTACATGATTTGGAAAAAAATAATCAAAAACAATCAAAACCCACTAGATGCCCCGATCACATGTCAGGAGCTGACATGGAATCTTCCCATCATTGCTTTGGCAATACTTGTAAAAATCAGTAATGCAAATAAAGCACTTGAAATTTAAAAAAAAATGAAATTGAAATTGGAAAAATTGAATTGAGAGAGAGAATACAGCACAGAGAAAGAGAGAGACACAGAGAGAGAGGGAAACAGAGAGAGACAGAGAGACAGACCCTGGAGCACGGGGATCAGGCACTCATGTGCACCCATGTCCACTGTAAATATAAAGAGGGAGGGAGGGAGGGTTGTTGTATTGGGTTGTCTGGACTGTTTTGTAATAATGTTCATCGTTGAATTGCTTTCATTTTGTCATGCCAATAAAGCATTTTTTGAATTTGAATTTGAATTTGAGAGAAAGAGAGAGAGAGAGAGAGAGAGAGAGAGAGAGAGAGAGAGAGAGAGAGAGAGAGAGAGAGAGGAAGTGGGAGAGAAAGGAAGGGGGGGAGCAGAAGATGTGAGCAGAAGATTCCCGAGCGGTGAGGAGGGAAGTGGGTTAATAATAACACAGAGAGCAAGGAAGTTTCTTAGATAAGAAAAGGAAGGCGAGATGGAGAGATGGAGAGGAGGAGAGGAGGAGAGAAGGATGGAAGGAGACTCACAGAGAACAGCATGTTCTTCTTGTCCTGGTTGACGGCACGGGGGTCGGGGACAGGGTCAGTGTGCTTGATCACCGACACGGACTCCCCTGTCAGGATGGACTGGTCCACTCGCAGCGTGGTGGAGATGATAGAGGTGAGTCTGATATCAGCAGGGACCTTATCACCAACTAGAGAGGAGGGGGAGAGAGGGAGAGAGGGTGGGGATGAGTCATCAGTAACTCCGTTACAATTTATTGCCTACTACCCCTCCCCCTACGGAGTATCTCCAATCTGTCTGGTACCTGGAAGTGTCTGTCTTTCTGGAAGATAACATCTAGAAAATCTAAAATCATACACAAGAGTCAGTGTCTCTCCCTCTCTCTCTCTCTCTCTCTCTCTCTCTCTCTCTCTCTCTCTCTCTCTCTCTCTCTCTCTCCCTCTCTCTCTCTCACCTGCCACCTCCACAATGTCTCCCGGTACAATTTCCCTTGCTTTGATCCTCTGCACGCTCTTCCTGTCTGTTCGGTAAACCTTCCCGATCTCCGGCTCGTACTCCTTCAGGGCCTCGATAGCGCTCTCCGCATTCCTCTCCTGGGGAGAGAGAGGGAGAGGGGGTTAGAGCAGGGGGGCAGACGATATGTCTGGTCAACCCTGTCTTTTGTATCAGTTAATATGTCTGGTTGACCCTGTCTGTTATATCAGTTTTATTATTTACTTAATTTCTGAAGTAAGGATGTGGCTTTATAAGTGACAACTAAGGGGAGGGTAACTGTAATTTCCTTCCCTCCTCCCTTATCTCTCCATCTCACCCTCCAACCCTCCCTCTCTCCTCCCATCCCTCCCTCTCTCCTCCTCCCCCTCACTCCCTCCCTACATCCCTCCCTCTCGCCTCCTTCCCCTCACTCCTACCTGAGAGGGAGAGGGAGGGAGGAAGGAGGAGGGTGAGGTCCCTCCCTCTCTCATCCTCCCCCTCACTCCCTCCCTCTCCCCTACTGAGGGAGGGAGGGGGATGAGGGAGGGATGTAGGGACTCCTCCTACCTTCCCCTCACTCCCTCCCTCCCCTCCCCCTCTCTCCTCCCATTCCTCCCTCTCTCCTCCTTCCCCTCACTCCCTCCCTCCTCCTCCTTCCCCTTCTCCTCCCTCCCTCCTCCCATCCCTCCATCTCTCCTCCTCCCCCTCCCTCCGTCCATCCCTCTCTCCTCCCTCACCTGCCACACCCCGACGATGGCATTGGCAATGAGAATCAGCAGGATGACGAAGGGCTCCACGAAGGCCGTGACAGTCTCCTCACCTTCCTCAAACAAGGCCAGGACCTGAGGAGAGAGAGGCAGGGGATGAGCGTGTGAGAGAGGGGGGGGGAGAGAGTGAGAAAGAAATTTCTTTCTCTTTCTCATTCTCTCTCATTGACAAGTGGAAAAAAGAACAAAGGCCTCTGTGCTTCAAAACACAAAACAGCTTCAATCAGACCCCAGTTTCAGTTCTAGTGCCTTCACCAGTGTTATGAATATTCTTCTGCTTGAATCAGTTTCTTCATCTCCACTGATTGAGTTCTGGATGATGAAACACTAGAGTCCAAACGCTGCTCTGCTTGACTCAGTTTAGTTTCAATAACACTGATGAAGGCACTGGAGCCCAAACGCTGGTCTGCTTGACTCAGTTTAGTTTCAATAACACTGATGAAGGCACTGGAGCCCAAACGCTGGTCTGCTTGACTCAGTTTAGTTTCAATAACACTGATGAAGGCACTAGAGCCCAAACGCTGGTCTGCTTGACTCAGTTTAGTTTCAATAACACTGATGAAGGCACTGGAGCCCAAACGCTGGTCTGCTTGACTCAGTTTAGTTTCAGTAACACTGATGAAGGCACTGGAGCCCAAACGCTGGTCTGCTTGACTCAGTTTAGTTTCAATAACGCTGATGAAGGCACTGGAGCCCAAACGCTGGTCTGCTTGACTGTTTAGTTTCAGTAACGCTGATGAAGGCACTGGAGCCCAAACGCTGGTCTGCTTGACTCAGTTTAGTTTCAATAACACTGGTGAAGGCACTAGAGCTGACTTTCCTGTTTCTTTGCTTGTAGGAGCCAACCATTGTTTCTTTTTGTGTTTTATTTCTTTATTTAGCTCTTATTGTTATAACGACTGTAACGGTTTGCTCAAAGATTATTTTAAGTGCATAAACGTAAAAATAATTTAACGTTTGGTATGATTAAAGCTGCTTGTGGCTATGTGCAGTCTGTTTTGCAAATGAAATATTGTACAGTTGTATATTGTGGGATTACTCCAGTCTAACCTCCTGTCCCAGGCAGTTTACTGATGAGATCAAATTTATATATTTTGTGTGTTTTGTTGTTGTTTGCACTATTTTGATACTGAGTTTATTTATGCACTTAAAAAAGTTTTACTCTACATATATATATATACACACGTTAATACAGGAAGGTGCACCACGCAGACCTGGGACCTCTCACACTACAAGATACAAGACTAGGGTGTGTGAACTATGCATTAGTTGCAGAGTCACTTACAACAATGTCTCACCTGAAAGACAGAGCACAAGGAAGTTAAATGACTTGCTCAGGGTTACAAAGTGAGCCACTGGCTGAGCTGGGATTTGAACCAAAGACCTTCTGGTTACAAGCCTGTTTCTTTAACCACTGGACCACACAGCCTCCATGTGTGTTCTGTATTTATATATATTTTTTTTTGTTTTTATTGTTCCACTCAGTTTCCCTGCCTGGAACTAAGTTGTGGAGTGGCCCCTAATTTATGACCATTGCATTGCATCTAGCTGGAGGTGACAAGTGGTACTGCTGGAAATATTTAGCATTAAAGTTGTTAGTCAGTCTTATTTTTTATTGCTCTTATTGTAATCATTGCCAGCAATTCTTTTTAGCCTGTGACATTAATACATATCTTTCCATTGTGATCTGTTTACTTGTTATTTAGCACTTATTTGATAAAGGCTTGAATGGGGACCCAAAGGTCTGTTTACAAAATTGGGTATTCGGAGCTGCTCTTTGCTCCTGGTTAAACTAGGGTGGCGTAGTCCAGATTTTAGCTCATAGGGGCACTACGCTGCACTTAGTTTCTTCAAGTTTTGTTCATCTTCTGACAGAGAGGTTTCACTCAGGTGAGAGAGAGGGAGAGGAGAATATCTTCCACTCGCTAGTGAGGTCAACGTCATTCCACTGCTCTGAAGCCCTCCCGACCCTTCTCATCTCTTGGATCCAGGATTAAGTTACTGTGGCTGTCGGCTAGGCTCCCCCTCTCCCGAAATAACTAGCCCCTCAGAGCAACTGCATGCCTTGTTTGGGCAAACTGTGTGGGACAGAGGGGGTGGGTAGAGGAGCAGGGAGGAGAGAGAGGGGTGGGTAGAGGAGCAGGGAGGAGAGGGGGGGCATGTACACCTGATCTTTAGAACAGGTGCCATCCTTTCAAATCTAGCTGGAATGCTCCCAAAATAGAGACAACTTCTGCTGGCAACAACTGTGACACTGAGAAAAACAGAACGTCCTTGAATTAACACAATGACAATGACCTTTCACACAGCACAACATTACATATTCAACTGTGCTGTCTGAAACTCAGGGCTGAATCATTGCTGGAGCCACAGTCTAGTATAATATATAAAACTATGGCTATTGAAACTCAGGGGGGGCTGTGTGAATCATTGCTGGAGCCACAGTCTAGTATAATATATAAAACTATGGCTATTGAAACTCAGGGGGGCTGTCTGAATCATTGCTGGAGCCACAGTCCAGTATAATATATAAAACTATGGCTATTGAAACTCAGGGGGGCTGTGTGAATCATTGCTGGAGCCACAGTCCAGTATAATATATAAAACTATGGCTATTGAAACTCAGGGGGGCTGTGTGAATCATTGCTGGAGCCACAGTCCAGTATAATATATAAAACTATGGCTATTGAAACTCAGGGGGGCTGTGTGAATCATTGCTGGAGCCACAGTCCAGTATAATATATAAAACTATGGCTATTGAAACTCAGGGGGGCTGTGTGAATCATTGCTGGAGCCACAGTCCAGTATAATATATAAAACTATGGCTATTGAAACTCAGGGGGGCTGTGTGAATCATTGCTGGAGCCACAGTCCAGTATAATATATAAAACTATGGCTATTGAAACTCAGGGGGGCTGTGTGAATCATTGCTGGAGCCACAGTCCAGTATAATATATAAAACTATGGCTATTGAAACTCAGGGGGGCTGTGTGAATCATTGCTGGAGCCACAGTCCAGTATAATATATAAAACTATGGCTATTGAAACTCAGGGGGGCTGTGTGAATCATTGCTGGAGCCACAGTCCAGTATAATATATAAAACTATGGCTATTGAAACTCAGGGGGGCTGTGTGAATCATTGCTGGAGCCACAGTCCAGTATAATATATAAAACTATGGCTATTGAAACTCAGGGGGGCTGTGTGAATCATTGCTGGAGCCACAGTCCAGTATAATATATAAAACTATGGCTATTGAAACTCAGGGGGGCTGTGTGAATCATTGCTGGAGCCACAGTCCAGTATAATATATAAAACTATGGCTATTGAAACTCAGGGGGGCTGTGTGAATCATTGCTGGAGCCACAGTCCAGTATAATATATAAAACTATGGCTATTGAAACTCAGGGGGGCTGTGTGAATCATTGCTGGAGCCACAGTCCAGTATAATATATAAAACTATGGCTATTGAAACTCAGGGGGGCTGTGTGAATCATTGCTGGAGCCACAGTCCAGTATAATATATAAAACTATGGCTATTGAAACTCAGGGGGGCTGTGTGAATCATTGCTGGAGCCACAGTCCAGTATAATATATAAAACTATGGCTATTGAAACTCAGGGGGGCTGTGTGAATCATTGCTGGAGCCACAGTCCAGTATAATATATAAAACTATGGCTATTGAAACTCAGGGGGGCTGTGTGAATCATTGCTGGAGCCACAGTCCAGTATAATATATAAAACTATGGCTATTGAAACTCAGGGGGGCTGTGTGAATCATTGCTGGAGCCACAGTCCAGTATAATATATAAAACTATGGCTATTGAAACTCAGGGGGCTGTGTGAATCATTGCTGGAGCCACAGTCCAGTATAATATATAAAACTATGGCTATTGAAACTCAGGGGGGGCTGTCTCAGCCTTTTCATTTCCAGCTGCCGACTATATTGTCGTCTATTTTGCCAGATGAGGCGCCTAGTTATTTCAAAAAGCTTTTACCATGCTCGTATTGTTCCAGTGAATAGTACTCAAAATGTTTATTTTCTTCCAATAAAATTCATTACGTATGTAAATCGAGTAAAACATTTAGTCTCTAAGGGCATTTTGTTTCCGGAGTTATGTTTCCATGGACCAATCAGTTTCGAGCTTACAAACTATGTTGGTGATGAAGTCCGAACTGTACAATCATTTACTTGAGTCAGTAACTGTACATACAGTAGAGTTGTGAAATTGTATAACGTTTTGTTTTTTTAAACAAACAACCTGCGTTTTCTATGTAAGATCGTCTTTTTTTACTCGACGTTTACGAAATACACACTGAGTATATGACACATTGTAAAATGTATTATGCAATTAATTCATGAAACGATATTCGCATTGCGCAATTCATGAATATGACTGTTGATTATTTGATGCGCTTTGTTTTGCTGATTCAGTCTTTATTAAATGAAAAATATCACTATATGAGCTACAAGATGTACCGCCATTGCTGCATAACGAGTTGCTTGAAACTGTGGTCTAGTATTGACTGTTTACACACAACGTGTATGTGTACAGATAAAAGTAAACACACAAACACGCACGTACAAATACGCACACACACAGTGTAATTATCTATATGTTTAAATAGGCACGGTATTTAACATGACTAAACACAAAGGTTTTTTATTTTTAGAAGACTAAATTCCCTTTTTCAAAAGTTCAAGTCAAATGGAAATGCATGTTCACACTTCTGTACAGTATGGATCTCTTCTTCTGCCTCCTCTTCTGGTGTCACACTATCAGGTAAGAGCAGCAGTGAAGAGGGAGGGTATTTTCATGCTAAATGGAATGCAATAAAGTATTCTTTTTTTTACCCGGGAAAGGGAATTGACGCTTGGGTATAGACGCGCTGGTGTGGCGCTGACCTACTGGCCCTCAATAAAATAACAGTGTCGCGCAGCGCTGGTGTGTCCAGGCCCTTTAGGGTGATAAAAGGCACGGTGCAAACACACATAGACGATATAACATGCATTGTCAACTCTACGTCTGAATTATACACACACCTATAGTTCAGTACATTTGGGACACACTTACAAAGGAGATGCAGGCCGCAAGAAGCAGGATTCTGACCAGCAAGTCTTCAAACTGCTCGACAACCAGCTCCCAGATTGTCTTTCCTGAAGAGAGAGCGGGAGAGAGAGTATTCAGCAGAGGGGGTTATAACCTCTACAGCACACATCTACACACACACACACACACACAGAGACACACACACACACACACACACACACACACACACACACACACACACACACACACACACAGTGCAACAGGCGGCCTGCTTAACACTGCCATGCATTCAATATTTAAAATAGCTTTACAGGGTGGAAATTGCATTGGCTCCTATGAGGCTGTTGGGGTTAGAGATTATAAATCCCTATTTTATTTTCTTTCTTTCTCTCTATTTCTTTACTTTTCAGCTACACTCACAGCGTATTATTATTATTATTATTATTATTATTATTATTATTATTATTATTATTATGATGATGATGTTGTACCAAAAACACTTGTTTTTGTTCTTGTTTTATAAGTTTTGGTGTTTCTTAAAAGTTGAAAATAGTAAAATTAATAAATAAATAAATTGGAACGTACCTTCTTCAGCTGGGAGCTCTGTCCATTGGAAGAACCGAGATAAAGAGGGAGGCAGAAAGAAGAGGAGAGAAGAGAGGAGAGGGGAAGGGGAAGGAGAGGGGGAGAGAGGGAGAGAATGATTAAAAACATTACAGTGAATTCAGTTTCATTCAGCGATAACATAGTATATTATAAGCTCTCTCTAATATTATCAGTTCTCCTCAGCACTCTCAATGTGTTTTTTTGTTTTGTAAAATTGACCTTATTTTCACTCCTTTCAAAGTTTCAAGTTAAGATTGGAAGAAATGTGGCCCCTAGTTACTCAACCCCACAAGCATTATAATAATGAGAAAGTCACTGAAAGAGACGAGAGCTTAGCACAAATATTTTACATGTTTCTCTACTGCGTTTGAGTCATTTAAATATAATGAATACTGTTAATGTGTGGAAATGTATGCAAATTACATCACAAGATACCGCGAGGGTGGTATTTCATATGCAATCCATATTCACTTAAGGACGCTAAAGGTACCACTTATTGAAACCAGGTGGTGTCACAGAACCAGCAGATTACACTTAACAAATTAATATCCCAAAAGCAGGCCATTTTTTTAACTGAATTTTTTACCATCCGTTAGTTAAGGCGGACACACTTGGACACGTTCAGCTTGTTCGATGTTGATGGAACAGGTTTTATCTATATCTGTTCTAACATCACCGCTGACAGCGATTTGGGGATGCTGTTTGTGCATTTTGATTGGGTTTTTCCAACAGAAAGTTCAAAGTACTAGTTATATTGTAGCAGTACTCGGTTAACTCAGGCAGGGTGAGGACCCCGGGACCTCTCGCACTGAAGCATAGCGCCGGTACCGCTGTACAGAAGAGCTGGCTCTTTTGCAATGACCGTATATCGGGCTTATGTCTTTGTATGTGATTACGTCACCTTCCAGCCCTGCTGCTGCCTTCCCCCGTGCACGCTACACTCTCCCCTGCCAGCCTCAGTCTTCTCACCAAGCTACAGTCCGACGAGTGCGTGCCGGGGTACATACTGAATTACAAGCAAACTGCTTTGTAGTTTTCCATACTTAAATAAAACATCTACCGGTACATGATGTTAATCTCAATCCAACAAAAAGATGATGCAAAACTTTTGCCACGGCTATGCGTGCGGGGCTTCACCACATTTCACCGGGCTGGTCGACCGAAGGGCAGGGAGATAAACGGTTTCGCCAAACCAGCTTGTTCAGTTCTGTTCGCTCTCACGAAATTACGCCTTTATGATCACATCTCCCAACAGAGCAATCACACGACCTTAACGCTGACCTATTGGCAGAGCGCTTGCTGCGTCCCACGACTAGTGTAGAGGGTTGGCGAGGCAACTATGCTGTTCGAACTGGATAACCGTCGACGAACGCTAGGTCCTGCATTTTGTTCTGACAGTCGACTGCTTCTAACTAGCACATTTATAACGCAATTAAACTCCAGGTCGGTTATGAATGAAACTATGCCAAGCAAAAAGATTACCGTCATCTAATCTGCAATGGAGATATAAAACAAATGCAAATCAGTAATTTCACCTTAGTCTTCTTATTTTTATTATTAACTCAGGTCACGGGGGTGGGGGCTTTTTTTTTTAGACGGGGGGGGTGGGGGTGGGGGGCGCTACCAGGACGCCTGAAGTAACATGCGAGTCAGAGGCGGGAAGTTTAAAATGGTTGTTAAACTCGTGTTGTATTAGCTTTCAGTGCATGATTATACATTAGAAATACAGACAGCTGTCATTTCAACAGAAGTTCGCCTTCAAAGCTAAGAAAAGGGGATGTTGCATGCAGACGGTGGGGTTCTGTTTTGCTCAACTCGTAATGTGTCTTTGGATCATCTAAGAAAAGGCACTCTTGACTATTGCCCAGTACACTAAAACAAGCAAGTCAAACTAAAGAACTACCCAACAAGCAGTTCACAATCACAGGACTGTTTCAAAAGCGCACAGAAAGTGAAGCAACACATAATGTCAACATCAAATTAGTGAAAGCCTTTAGTGCAGCGAACATACCTCCTCAACAGCTGCTCAGTGAAATGTTACAAAGTTTTTTTAATGAAAAAAATCCTGAACTGGAGTCGTGTGAACCAAAGGAGGGTGACTGTGTCCTTGTTGAGTTTTGTGGCACAAAGAAAAGTCAGCAAAATGTTTACTGCACTGGCATGGCACTGAACCAAAAGGATGGATAACGAGAATGAAATCAGATTGCATGCCAGCAGAACAATGTCTGGTAAATTTCTAGTGCCAGAAATTCCAGATATCTCATCAGTAAATGAAGACAGTATTAGGGCCACATTGCCAAGGCTAGTGTTCCCTGGCCAGACAAGACACCAGACGGGAAACTTCTCTTTTGAAGTTGATTTTGGAAACATTGAAATTGTTTCCAAATTGAAAAAGGGGCCGTACATGTGTTACAGCCATTGTTCTTTTACCAGAGAAAATCCCAGTTAGTGAATTGATATTTTGAGAGAGAGGTTTGTGACCTTGACATGTGTTAAAAGGCACTGAGATGTACTGCAGTAATAGAGTTCTAGGCCAGACAGACAGCCAGCTGGCTAACTGTCTCTTTGATTTTGTAATTGAGCTACAGTTATATCTAAGGCAATGTAAGGTGGTAATTAAATTTTTGCTAATGTTGTCAACAGTTTTGTGTTTCATAAATAGTGTTATGTAAATAAAACTGATGGTGTCCTGTTTAAGGCATTGCGATATATCTGGCCTCTCACACACATTGTCTCATCCTGCCCCATGTACTGTCTCAAAGTACCCCCTAGTGGGGCGTGCTGAGAAAAGTTGTGGTTTCCTTGTTTTCCATCTGACAAATGTCCCGTTTACATATAAATAACTTCATAGCCTGCATCCTGACGCTGAAAGATGTTTTTAATCTTTCAGCATTACAGGTCTGTGCCCGTTTAAAACAGTTGTGTCTCACTATGCCCGCCTATGCAACCAGGACACTGATGAGCAAGGCAGCTCTGTTTTGTACATTATTTTCATCCCACAGAGTTTACAGCTGCTAATCCAGAGGAATTTACTGCTTGGTAGATACTGTACACTGCATCTGGACTCTACCCACACACCAGTAGTGGGTCTGGATTTCATTAAGACGCTTGTGGAGAATGCCATTGATTTTAACTGTGTGTATGCCTTTGTAATAATAAACAATGTGACTGAGGCAGAAACGTCTATGCGTAGACTATAAATTACACAGTAATTTTAATTTGTGTGTCAATATAAGCTTTGAAGGTTTACAAAACTCGAAAATGTTGCTGGATTTGACATTCAAGGTTGTTTTTAAAAAATCTAATTTGTTTGCTTGATGCATTTTTTTGAAGCCAACGCGGACCGTTTTAAATGTCTTGTTTGCGGCAGAAATTTGTTGCAATGTTAAAGTGCTTCAGCCTTGCTTTTTGGACGATGTTCTTGATGAACTATCATGATAACACATTTTAGCCAGCAACTTCCGTGGAATATCATGTAAATAGATTTAAAAATAAATAAATAAATAAAATGACGGCCCCTGTATGGTGCTGCCATCATGCACTTTCCTATCAGCTGCTTTCTGACTTTTTCTTTGCGCCCAAATAAGACCAGTTTGAAATCGGTCTTATATATGTACCATTTAAGGCTGGTGTCGTAAACGATACCGCCTCCTCGATGATAGTGCCGCCATAGTCGAGAGACGCACCTAACCCTGCATTTATCCAGCTACATTACTCGGAGAGAATTAGAGGGAAAGCAGCACAACTCTAAAGATGAGTCTATTCATTTTCCCAAGAAACGCTATACAATACATCTGATCTGCCACCCAGAAAGACACTATCAGACGGGGAGGCACTGTTGGTTACAACACTGACGCAGCTTTATTACAAGTGAGCCCCATCTACAATTTGCCCATGTAACCTACACGCAAATTACGCTGTAGCAGAACTGGGGCCCCCACGAGGTCACCGCTTGTTTGGGACATTTTACAAAACCTGCATGCGGGCGGACGGGTCCACACACGTGGAGATATTTGCACAGAAGCGTGCTTTTGGTTACTTGTGTCCTTTTTGACAGCTATGCATTTCCTTCTCGATTACAGCAGGCCTGGTTTCTGAGTCTCTCACCAAGCAGCTTCCTACTAATGTACCAAATGCTCCATGCCCTCTACCTCCTGGGAGAGATCCATCCCTAGTCCTACTATGCCAGAGGCATCAGTCTGCAGGATGCGATGTATGACTCAGGCTCAATTTACAGATTCATTTATTTCAGTTTTAGGGTCAATTTAAAAATCTGCCCTTAGAAAAAAAGGTAGATAAAGGTAAACTTGTACAATGCGAGAGGCTGAAGAAAATTCAAATGTGTATGTCTGCATGGATTAAATCCATAGTGTTTGATTCTCTCGCTACAAAACAAAACCCAAAAAGAAGTCAAACTCATGCCTTTTTTTTGTTAAACTACACTGTTTTGTTCTATTGAATGCAATGCTACTACTGGTCCTTCCACTTCCAAGTGAAAAAAATATTCTAGAAAATATTGTAGAAAATGAATTAAAAATCAAAACTGAAATAGCTGGGTTGGATAAGTGTCCACCCCCCTTGTAATAGCAATCCTAAATTAGCTCAGGTGTAACCAATCGCCTTCAAAATTACACATCAAGTTAAGTGGCCTCCACTGGTGTTAAATTGTAGTGATTCACATGATTTCAGGATACATTCAGTATTTCCTGTAGGTTCCCTCTGCTGGGTAGTGCATTTCAAACAAAGACTCAACCATAAGCACCAAGGAGCTTTTAAAAGAACTCTGGGACAAAGTTGTTGAAAGGCACAGGTCAATATGTGCACATTGCACAGCGGAGTGCATTGCACAGTGGAGCGCATTGCACAGCAGAGCACATTGCACAGTGGAGCACATTGCACAGCGGAGCGCATTGCACAGCAGAGCACATTGCACAGCAGAGCACATTGAACAGCAGAGCACATTGCACAGGGGAGCACATTGCACAGCAGAGCACATTGCACAGCGGAGCACATTGCACAGCAGAGCATTGCACAGGGGAGCACATTGCACAGGGGAGCACATTGCACAGGGGAGCACATTGCACAGCAGAGCACATTGCACAGCGGAGCACATTGCACAGGGGAGCACATTGCACAGCAGAGCACAGCAGGGGAGCACATTGCACAGGGGAGCACATTGCACAGGGGAGCACATTGCACAGGGGAGCACATTGCACAGGGGAGCACATTGCACAGCGGAGCACATTGCACAGCAGAGCACATTGCACAGGGGAGCACATTGCACAGGGGAGCACATTGCACAGGGGAGCACATTGCACAGCAGAGCACATTGCACAGGGGAGCACATTGCACAGGGGAGCACATTGCACAGCAGAGCACATTGCACAGGGGAGCACATTGCACAGCAGAGCACATTGCACAGCGGAGCACATTGCACAGCAGAGCACATTGCACAGGGGAGCACATTGCACAGCAGAGCACATTGCACAGGGGAGCACATTGCACAGGGGAGCACATTGCACAGCAGAGCACATTGCACAGGGAGCACATTGCACAGGGGAGCACATTGCACAGGGGAGCACATTGCACAGCAGAGCACATTGCACAGCAGAGCACATTGCACAGGGGAGCACATTGCACAGCAGAGCACATTGCACAGGGGAGCACATTGCACAGGGGAGCACATTGCACAGCGGAGCACATTGCACAGCAGAGCACATTGCACAGGGGAGCACATTGCACAGCAGAGCACATTGCACAGGGAGCACATTGCACAGGGGAGCACATTGCACAGCAGAGCACATTGCACAGCGGAGCACATTGCACAGGGGAGCACATTGCACAGCAGAGCACATTGCACAGCAGAGCACATTGCACAGGGGAGCACATTGCACAGCGGAGCACATTGCACAGCGGAGCACATTGCACAGGGGAGCACATTGCACAGCAGAGCACATTGCACAGGGGAGCACATTGCACAGGGGAGCACATTGCACAGGGGAGCACATTGCACAGCGGAGCACATTGCACAGCGGAGCACATTGCACAGCGGAGCACATTGCACAGCGGAGCACATTGCACAGGGGAGCACATTGCACAGTGGAGCACATTGCACAGGGAGCACATTGCACAGGGGAGCACATTGCACAGCGGAGCGCATTGCACAGGGAGCACATTGCACAGCAGAGCACATTGCACAGGGAGCACATTGCACAGCGGAGCGCATTGCACAGGGAGCACATTGCACAGGGGACAGCAGAGCACATTGCACAGGGAGCACATTGCACAGGGGAGTGCATTGCACAGGGAGCACATTGCACAGGGGAGCACATTGCACAGGGGAGCACATTGCACAGGGGAGCGCATTGCACAGGG
Organism: Polyodon spathula; assembly: GCF_017654505.1. Classification (NCBI taxonomy): domain Eukaryota; kingdom Metazoa; phylum Chordata; class Actinopteri; order Acipenseriformes; family Polyodontidae; genus Polyodon; species Polyodon spathula. Next base: position 153,512 of record NC_054588.1, read on the forward strand.
AGCACATTGCACAGCGGAGCGCATTGCACAGGGAGCATATTGCACAGTGGAACGCATTGCACAGCGGAGCGCATTGCACAGGGGAGCGCATTGCACAGGGGAGCGCATTGCACAGAGAGCACATTGCACAGTGGAGCACATTGCACAGCGGAGCGCATTGCACAGGGAGCGCATTGAGCAGCAGAGCACATTGCACAGGGGAGCGCATTGCACAGCGGAGCACATTTTGGCGGTGCTAACACAGCCTTAACTTGTTAAAAGTGTCATGATACATACAGGGCGATTTTAATGCCGTCACAAATGCTTGATATATGACTCCCAATGTGGTCCAACATTTTTGCACATGATAGGTATATAAAGGATATAAATGAGAAATCTTGAGGTGTTCAATACATTTGCACACTCTTATATTTGTATATAGTCTGACTTTATCAATTGCTTTTGTTCTTTGTTGAGTGTTTCTAGTGATTGATGGGTATCTTGTTGGGTCCAGGTTCTCCTGCAATTACATAGAAACACAGACCTGTGCCACGCTGCACGATTGTATTATATAGAAACACAGACCAATGCCACACTGCACGATTGTATTATATAGAAACACAGACCAATGCCACACTGCAGGATTGTATTATATAGAAACACAGACCAGTGCCACACTGCAGGATTGTATTATATAGAAACGCAGACCTGTGCCACACTGCAGGATTGAATTATATAGAAACACAGACCAGTGCCACACTGCACGATTGTATTATATAGAAACACAGACCAGTGCCACACTGCACGATTGTATTATATAGAAACACAGACCTGTGCCACACTGCAGGATTGTATTATATAGAAACACAGACCTGTGCCACACTGCAGGATTGTATTATATAGAAACACAGACCTGTGCCACACTGCAGGATTGTATTATATAGAAACACAGACCTGTGCCACACTTCAGGATTGTATTATATAGAAACACAGACCAGTGCCACACTGCAGGATTGTATTATATAGAAACGCAGACCTGTGCCACACTGCAGGATTGTATTATATAGAAACGCAGACCTGTGCCACACTGCAGGATTGTATTATATAGAAATGCAGACCTGTGCCACACTGCAGGGTTGTATTATATAGAAACGCAGACCTGTGCCACACTGCAGGATTGTATTATATAGAAACGCAGACCTGTGCCACGCTGCAGGGTTGTATGCAGTAGTTTTTAAATAATCATGCACATCAAGAACTTTCATTCCCCCCCCCCCCCAAAACTAACGACCACAATCACCCCAAGACTTGCTTTACTATGCTTTCATTACATTTTACTAGGCTTTCACTGTGGGAAACTTTGATAAGGGTTAGTTTACTATGGTTTATTTTTTAATATGTTTTATCATGATTTCACTGTGCTTTATTACACTTTGCTAAGCTTTTACTATGGGAAACTTTTATAAGTGCTCCCTCTCCTATAACCCTCTCTCTCCTCTTCCCTCTCCCCTCTCTCATCTCCTCTCTCTCCTCTCCCCTCTCTCCTATCTCCTCTCTCCTCTCTCCCCTTTCTTCTCCACTTCCATCTCCTCTCGCCTCTCCTCTCTCCCCTTTTTCCTCTCCCCTCTCCACTCTTCCTTCGCCCCTCTCTTCTCTCTTCTCCCCCCTCTCCCCTCTTCTCTCTCCTCCCCCCTCTCCTCTCTCCTCTCTCCTCTCTCTCTCTTGACTCACCATTTGGTCCGTATTTCTCCATATTCTTCTTCACTTGGTCGGGAGCGAGCCCTGCCTTCTCGTTCACTCCAAAGTAGGCGAGGCATTCCTCCACCGTTTTGCTGTGTCCGTTGTCCATGGTTGTGTCTGGAGCAATCTCTCTCTCTCTCTCTCTCTCTCTCTCTCTCTCTCTCTCTCTCTCTCTCTCTCTCTCTCTCTCTCTCTCTCTCTCTTTCTCTTGTTTTTATCCCCCAAACAAACCCACCCAGACTACAACTGCCTCCTTGTCCTGTTATAAGCCTGGAGTAAGGATCCCGAGCCCTACAAGGCGCTATATATACCCTACGGGGGGGGCTGGCCCCCTCCCACACACACCCTCATTGGCTGGGGGGGGGGTCACCTGTGACCTCACGCATCTAATTATCTCTTAAAAGGCATTTATTTTTGTGCCAAGTCAGGGATAACTGGCAGAGTATGAGTGAAAGGTGAAGTCTGTCGTGGAGAGGGGGAGGAGGGAGGTGGGGGCAGTACAGGTTGACCCTGTCACTCAAACACAGTGTTCAGTTTTTTGGATTGGTGAGGAGCAGCTAATCCCCCCCCACCCATGTGTCTCACTTACAACAGCCCTGTGAACAGCTCTGTTACTCCATGAACTTTATTAAGAGCTGCCACTGTCGACAGAAAATATAATAGATGGGAGAGAGAGGGGGAGAGGAGAGGAGAAAGAAGGGAGAGGAGAAAGGGCAGAAGAGGGATGGGATGGGGGAGAGGAGAAGAGAAAGAAGGAAGAGGAGAGAGGGCAGAAGAGGGATGGGAGGGGGGAGAGGAGAGAGGGAGAAGAGAAGGAGAGGGAGGGAAGGGGAGTTGGGAGAAGGGATATACATCATGTATAGAATATTGTATAGAGTGCTATATGATATAGAGAGGCTACTGAAAGATTGTTTTTATTCACCGCAGGAGGATGTCCCAGTAAATCACAAGCCCTACAGGGTGAGTGGTGTATGTAATACAATGTGAACATTTTTATATTAAATTAATTCATTCAGGGATTATTTTACCTGTCAGATCTTTAATTTTCAACAGACTATGTTTTGACGCAGATTCATTTCACACCCTGTTTAAAGCCTCTTTGCAACCTTGAGCTCCGTCTGTCAGTTTATACCCTCTCTGCTGTTTCCAACCTGTACTGGTTTAATGAAGGCTGTTTGGATAAGACAGACACAGGCAGATCGTCAAACTGGCATTTCTTGTCTAAACTCGATCTCAAGGATATCAGAGTCCAAATCAGAACAGCAATAGAAATTTGAAATGATTTCAGACATTTGCAAGTTGTTATAAAACATATACAGTGGCATTATTGTTTGAATAGCGACAGGCAGCTCCGTCCTGAATTTCAGCACTGCAGGCAGCACTGGATTGGAATTTTAACAAGGACACATTCAAAATTAGTCCCATGTAAGCATGTTTTCCACTCATAAGAACAGAAGGAAGGTTACAAACGAGAGGAGGCCATTTGGCCCATCTTGCTCGTTTGGTTGTTAGTGGCTTATTGATCCAATAATCTCATCAAGCAGCTTCTTGAAGGATCCCAGGGTGTCCGCTTCAACAACATTACTGGGGAGTTGGTTCCAGACTCCCACAATTCTCTGTGTTTCTGTTCTGAATGCCCCTTTATCTAAATCTCCATTTATGACCCCTGGTCCTTGCTTCTTTTTTCAGGTCGAAAAAGTTCCTTGAGTCAACATTTATGTTATCCACTCATGTTACCTCACTCATGTTATCCACTCACGTTATCCCACTCATGTTATCCTTCTATTCTGTTATAACATAAATGTACCCCATGATAGATATTCCCACTCTTGTAGTATAAAATCTGATATCCACCACTGTTGAGCGGTCAGAGTGGCTTTGTCACCAGAGGGCTTATTGGCCAGTCTGACCTATAAAAGCATTGAAAAGCACAGAGAGGTTTAGTAAAGCATATTAAAAGACAAACCCTGGTAAACTAACCCTTATAAATGTGTCCCGCAGTAAAACCACAGCAAAGCATAATAACAAACAGTAAAAGCATGGTAAAACTTAGTTAAGCATTTTAAAGAACAGAGAGGTCTGGTAAAGCATAGTGAAGCATTGTAAAGCCCAGAGAGGTCTGGTAAAGCATAGTGAAGCATTGAAAAGCACAGAGAGGTCTGGTAAAGCATAGGGAAGCATTGTAAAGCACAGAGAGGTCTGGTAAAGCATAGGGAAGCATTGTAAAGCACAGAGAGGTCTGGTAAAGCATAGGGAAGCATTGTAAAGCACAGAGAGGTCTGGTAAAGCATAGGGAAGCATTGTAAAGCACAGAGAGGTCTGGTAAAGCATAGGGAAGCATTGTAAAGCACAGAGAGGTCTGGTAAAGCATAGGGAAGCATTGTAAAGCACAGAGGTATGGTAAAGCATAGGGAAGCATTGTAAAGCACAGAGAGGTATGGTAAAGCATAGGGAAGCATTGTAAAGCCCAGAGAGGTCTGGTAAAGCATAGGGAAGCATTGTAAAGCACAGAGAGGTCTGGTAAAGCATAGGGAAGCATTGTAAAGCACAGAGAGGTCTGGTAAAGCATAGGGAAGCATTGTAAAGCACAGAGAGGTCTGGTAAAGCATAGGGAAGCATTGTAAAGCACAGAGAGGTCTGGTAAAGCATAGGGAAGCATTGTAAAGCACAGAGAGGTCTGGTAAAGCATAGGGAAGCATTGTAAAGCACAGAGAGGTCTGGTAAAGCATAGTGAAGCATTGGAAAGCACAGAGAGGTCTGGTAAAGCATAGGGAAGCATTGTAAAGCACAGAGAGGTCAGTAACACTGATGAAGGCACTAGAGCCCAAACGCTGCTCTGCTTGACTCGGTTTAGTTTCAGTAACACTGATGAAGGCACTAGAGCCCAAACGCTGGTCTGCTTGACGCAGTTTAGTTTCAATAACACTGATGTAGGCACTAAAGCCCAAACGCTGCTCTGCTTGACTCAGTTTAGTTTAAAAAACACTGATGAAGGCGCTAGAGCCCAAACGCTGGTCTGTTGCTTAATCCTCTCGTTTATTTTCTCCCAGTGCAGAGCGTCTCATTGAGTGTTTTGAAGTTCTGTTCTTTCTCAGTTTCCTTCAAGTTGACCTCTCGTGAAGACATGGTTATTTCGAGCTGTGGCTGTTTGGAAAAAGCTATTATGAGAACCAGCCCAACGTGTCAAATGCACAGTTGGCTCAACCAATAGAGATTATAGTGTAGTCCCACCAGCATTGCCCTGTGTACAGTACAGCACGGCGAGGCTCTGCCCAGCACACAGCAGGCAATGCCAGCGCACTAGATTACAGCTTTATAGAGACACCTTGATGGGTAGCTGTAGTTCTGTCCAAGGTTTTATATTAGTGTTATGAAGATTATGGTACAAGGGGCTGTGTCAGAGAGACTGATGGACAAACAGCTGTAGCCTCTGGTAGTGACAGACACTGAAGGCTGAGTCTGTGTGTGTGGGGGGGGGGATCAGGAGCGGCAGTCACTCACAGCATATGACTGTTGTTTTTCTCATTTATTTTTTGATTAAGTTTAACACAACATACAAGCTTAAAACACAAAAAAATACACTTAACTCAATGACAAATGTTTGCATTCCGTCTTTCTCAGTGTTTTCAGCCTAAATTCAGTGAAGACACTAAGAAAGACTTCTCATGCAATCGTCTGTCATTGAAACTTAAGACAGAATTTTTGAAATGTAAAAAATATAGAAGATAGATATTTCTTCACGCATTAACTATTTTTACTATATATATATATATATATATATATATATATATATATATATATATATATATATATATATATTTTTTTTTTTTTTTTTTTGTGGCAGAGCTGAGTGTGTGTGCTTGTGTGCTTGTGTCTGTGTGCATGTGTCAGTGTGTGTGTGTGTGTGTCAGAGTGTGTGTGGTGTTGTGCAATTACTGTGTATCAATTAGCCCTGGACACACCATATAAAAAGGATACAAAAGAATGTTTGTTGGGGGAGTGTGCTGTAGAAGGAGAGGCAAGTTGGCGTGTGTGCTGGGGGGCTATGTTTCTTTAGAAGTGCTTAGTTCAAAACGTTTGTTTTGTTCCCATGTTTGTGTTGTTTGTGGAAGCTCTACACTGCAGCTCTCAGGGTCTGTGTTGTGTTGTGTGTGTGTGGAATCTCTACTGCAGCTCTCAGGGTCTGTGTTGTGTTGTGTTGTGTGTGGAATCTCTACACTGCAGCTCTCAGGGTCTATATACAGTATACATACATATATAGACAGCGTGTTCCAGCTCCCTCAGGGTTCTATAAACCAGAGAGGAATGATGCAACACAACAGGTGATTCGGGTCAAAGCTCAAGCAGTTCCTCCTATTGAAATGAACGGTCACCCTCCCCTCCACCCAAAATTAAATAAACTGTACATCAGAAATCAACCAATCACAGTTAACGGATTATCATTAGAACATAACTTAGTTTAAAAATGTGTGAAAAATATATATATTTTAGCTCAAAGAGCAAGCTGCCCAACGTTTCGATATGTTGTACATATTTTTCTCAAGGGAGCCTGTGTTCGAATCAAAACATTGAAGGTATTTACAGGTGTTTGACGGCATGACAACTACTTGTTATTGTTTATATTCAAATCTATAATTTATTCTTACATGATGTAATGGTGTTCTATATATAGATATATAGATAGATAGATAGATAGATAGATAGATAGATAGATAGATAGATAGATAGATATATATACAGTACCTTGCAAAAGTATTCAGACCCCTGAAACACTTAAACAGACACTTAAACTCAAAATCAATTATTGTAAGGTGACATTGGTTTTATGTTGGGAAATATTTTTAAGAAAAATAAAAAAAACTGAAAAATCTTGCTTGCATAAGTATTCAACCCCCACACATTAATATTTGGTAGAGCCACCTTTCGCTGCAATAACAGCTTTAAGTCTTTTGGGGTAAGTATGTACCAGCTTTGCACACAGTGTCGGAGTGATTTTGGCCCATTCTTCTTGGCAGATTTGCTCCAGGTTGTTCAGGTTGGTTGGACGACGCTTGTGGACCGCAATTTTCAAATAATGCCACAGATACTCAATGGGATTGAGATCAGGACTTTGACTGGGCCACTGGAGGACATTCACCTTTTTGATCTTGAGCCACTCCAGTGTTGCTTTGGCCTTGTGCTTTGGATCATTGTCCTGCTGAAAGGTGAATTTCCTCCCAAGCTTCAGTTTTTTAGCGGACTGAAGCAGATTCTCTTGCAGTATTTTCCTGTATTTTGCTCCATCCATTCTTCCTTCAATTGTAACAAGATGCCCAGTCCCTGCTGATGAGAAGCATCCCCACAGCATGATGCTGCCACCACCATACTTCACTGTAGGGATGGTGTGTCTTGAGGCATGGGCAGTGTTAGGTTTGCGCCACACACAGCGCTTTGAGTTTTGGCCAAAAAGCTCTATCTTGGTCTCATCTGACCACAAAACCTTTTCCCACATCGCAGCTGGGTCACTCTCATGCTTTCTGGCAAACTCCAGACGTGCTTTCAGATGGTACTTTTTGAGTAATGGCTTCTTTCTTGCCACCCTCCCATACAGGCCAGTGTTATGCAGAGCTCTTGATATGGTTGACTGGTGCACCATTACTCCACTCCCAGCCACTGAACTCTGTAGCTCCTTCAAAGTGATTGTTGGCCTCTCTGTGGCTTCTCTCACAAGTCTCCTTCTTGTTTGAGCGCTGAGTTTTGAGGGACGGCCTTTTCTTGGCAGTGCCTGGGTGGTGTGATGCAGCTTCCACTTCCTGATTATTGATCCAACTGTGCTCACTGGGATATCCAAACACTTGGATATTATTTTGTACCCTTTCCCTAATCTATGCATTTGTATTACTTTATCTCTAACTTCTGTAGAATGCTCTTTGGTCTTCATTTTCCTTCAGATTCACAGCCTTACCAATGATCCTTCAACAGTGGGGTTTTTATCCAGAAAATGTGACAGCAACTTTAATGGTTCACAGGTGGAGGCCAATGGTAAGGTAATTGTGTCCTCGTTAGGGCAATTTCTTTCATCGGTGCAAACTGGGAGCTTCCACAGCACAGGGGTTGAATACTTATGCAAGCAAGATATTTTTTATTTTTCTTAAAAATATTTCCCAACATAAAACCAATGTCACCTTACAATAATTGATTCTGAGTTTCAGTGTTTAAAAATAAAATATCAAACAGAACGAAATTTCAATGTACCATTTGTAATTTGGTAATATGAGAGAATTGGTCAGGGGTCTGAATACTTTTGCAAGCCACTGTATATATATATATATATATATATATATATATATATATATATATGTATATATATATATATATATATATATATATATATATATTCTATATATATATATATATATATATATATATATATATACACACACATATATATATATATATATATATATATATATATATATATATATATATATATATATATATATATATATATAAGACACACACACCTGTGTGTGTGGTGTATGTGTATAAAGAAAATAATAATTGGGCATTCCAAATTGGGTAGAAAACCAGGGAAAAACCGAAAAAGAAAAAAAAAAATTCTACAGCAGCATTGAGTTTTCAATCTGCTCTGAAGGTTTCATCACAGCCATATACAAGAGTGGTGATCGATTAGAGCCACACAATTCCAGGTTTCATTGTGTCAGCAGCAGCAACATGGGCACATGACACTGTGCCACCACAAACACAAGAGCATTACACTTCCTTAAAGAGAAAGACGTGCTCAGAAACGTCCAATAGGATTCCTGCCTAGCCACAGAACTACAGACCATATCTACACCTTAAACTGTCTGATAGGCAAACCTGTATATAAAACACAACATGGGAAGATCTTTGCTTGCTTTGTAGATTTTCAAAAGGCTTTTGATTCTATTTGGCACCCAGATCTGTTACTGAAACTACTGCCAAGCATGGTCTCTGATATTACATTTAAAACAAGAGCAAAACTATGATTTTCCAAAAGAAAGCCAAAAATAACAGTAACAAATATCCATTTTATTTCACACAGAACCTGCTACAGCTCCCTATGAACAGAGCTACATGCAAGCAGTACAGTGTCTGCGAGAAAAGGCACTGCAGGCATTCCACGCCATGAAGACCAGACTGTGTACCATCAATCCACCGCTCCAAATCTGGAACAGACTATCTGACTGTGTTATTCTGCACATTCTCCTCTATGGGAGTGAGGTCTGGGGTCCAACCTTGAGCCACGATTACAATAACTGGGATAAAACCCCAACAGAAAGTATGCATGTGCTATTCTGCAACAATGTGCTTGAAGTGCACAGAAGCGCTTCCAACAATGCTGTGGAGCCGGGCTCGACACAACAGAACTGAACCCTGCGGCAAGGAGACTTTGAGGCCCGAGTGACATGGATCGAATCGATTTCCTTCTCTACTGCTCACAATATACCACAAGAAGAGACCAGAACTTTACAAAGAGCTCAAACTGTAGGACACTGAAGGACGAGGGTCAGGGTAATGATTGTGGTGAGAACAGCGACTGCAATCACAGCTGCTGAATATATCAGACAGTGACAGGACCAGTAAAACCAGTGTTTAAACAGACTCCACACACACACGTATGTACATACAAATACGCATCTTTATATGAGTATCTCTATTTAATATTTTTATATCTTTTTATATAGATTAAATTCCTGCAATCGTTTGATAGATGTTTTTATTATTATTATTTGTGTTGTAATTGCTGTGGCAATACTTCTGCTGTAGTCATGCCAATAAAGCAGCATCCCGCCCCTCTTGTGAGCATTCAATTCTCATATCACACACCACCCCTGCAGTGTTCTCTATATTCTATCCTGATACACTGAACGTGACTAATACTGTTTACATATTATACTCCTTCCTATGACATCACCTTCTTCAGCGTGCAATGCTTCCTGGGCCACTTCATATCAACAGCTGCCATATTTATCACTAATTAATACAAGCACTGTAAAGTGGACGATAATCAGCTACATTCAAAACAAACGAGCTTTCCACCAATAACAGAAGAATTCAAACCAACATTTTCAAAACAGCAAGAACATGGAAATACAAGAAGAACACTGACATACACCTCACAAAGGAGGATTCTGCGTTCAGTGGGAGAAACAAGAAAATTTCAACAGAATCCTTGAAAAAGACCTGAACAAACACCTTTTGAATTTCACCTTATCAGTAAAAAAATTAAATAAATTAAATGGGGACAGCTTTGAATTAAGTTCGCTCCGAGCATTTTCTACAGCAGCCCTCGACGTTTACACAAACAAATGAAACCATACCAGCCAAAAAACCAAAACAGCTTAAGAAAGAAGGTACAAAACAAAGAAGATATAAAATTAATAATATGGGTCAGAATATACAATCACACAACAATGTGTGTCTTGTTAGTTTTGAGCTTTGTGCATTATAGCTCAATAACAGCTTGAGACATACTGTGTGCTAATATAACTGGACCTAAAAAATACGGATACATATGAAGAAGTTAAAAGCAATAAGATCAATAAATTGGTAAAAGAGGTTAAGGAAATTGCAGAGAGACTATAGAATAAAGGCATTATATCAAAATAATTTTAAAAATACACGCAGCCACATAATGCAAGAACAGGGCTAGCAAGAGGAAATCCTAAAATGCACAAAATCACCCTGTGAGAATGATAGTCATGATAATCCAACACACATAATAGCTGAAATTGCAGACAAACAACTTGGGTCACACGTTGAGAAATTACCAAGCTATGTTAAGGATACAACACAATTTTTAAAAAGACTTGAACCTTCCAGAGAATACAATTTTATTTTGCATGGATGTGAAATCCTTGTATCCAAGTGTCCTTCGTAAAGAAACTTGAGAAGCTTGTCAAAAAGACAAGATAATAGACGAGATAAATCAATACCCACAGCAGAGGTGCTGAACACAATCAACGCAGTTTTAGAAAACAGTTACTTTACATTTGTTGATGAAAATTACAAACAAAACGATGGTACAGCAATAGGATCTAAACTAGGAATGCATTTGCCGGTACATACATGGGGAAATGGGAAGAACAATTACTTAGAAAATCAGAAAGAGAACCTTTAGAATACATTCGTTTTGTAGATTATATTTTTGGGGTTTGGACACATGTAGAAGAATCTCTTTTCCAGTTTCATAAAATGGCAAATGAAATACACAGTAATATTAAGGTGGACCTTCGATGGACAAGAAAAGAAATAGAATTTTAGATACCGTAGTAAAACTTGAAGAAGGTTCAACTGAGACTGACCTCTTCTATAAACCTACTGACATGCATCAGTATTTACACATGTCCTCTGCACATCCAATACACACTAAAAGGGCAATCCCAAAGGGGCTAGGAATAAGAATACGAAGAATATGCTCTAAAGAAAGTGACTGTTTAAAACAAAGACATGTATTAAAAACAAATCTCAAAAAAGAGGATACAAAGAAAGAATTATAGAGACAGAGTTAACAAAAGTGAATAAACTAAAAAGAGATGATCTACTAGATTATAAAAATAGAGAAAAAAAGGTCAGAAGAGTCCCATTAGTAATGATTTACTTTAAACTTTTGCCCAATAGTTCTAAGATAGTTTGGAAACACTTACGGATTCTACATAATTCAGAAAAATTGAAAAAAGTATTTCTTAAGGCCCCAGTTGTAGCATTCAAAAGAGAAGCTAATTTAGGGGATATTTTAGATCACAGTAAACATAAAAGAACAAAAATAGGCTGTACAAATACTTGCACTGGTACATGTAAAGTCTGTAAATACATGGACAAAAGTAAAAATATAATTAAACATAAGAACACCACATATCCACTAAATACTAATATCTACTGTAAAAATAGCAATGTTGTTTATGGAATAGCCTGTGAAAAATGTGATGAAATAAAATATGTTGGAGAGACTGGAACAACTTTATATAAAAGAATTCAGAACCACCTTTCATTAATTAGAAATAAAAAAATGAATGAACCAATAGTACAGCACTTCACCAGTCAAGGACATTACATGAATGATGTAAAGTGTGTAGTATTAGAACAGCTAAAATTAGGCAATGCAACATATAGAAGAATAAAAGAAAAAGTTAATGGATAAATAGACCGAACACGATTATGCCAGCGGGACTCAACAGAAAAGAATGAACTAATTAATTCCAATAAATATATAAAAGTTAAAAATAATTAAATAAACAAAATGAATTAAAAAGTTGTGCATGCTGATGAGCTGGGGAAACCAAATCAAGGCTGATCCTCAGAGCCAGCATTGCATGATAATATAAATATAAGGTTATATAAAACAATGTTAATTAGAATTAATATAGATTTAAAGATATAAGTAAAAATGACATCACAATATATAGAACACCATTACATCATGTAAGAATAAATCATGGATTTGAATAAAAATAACAAGTAGTTGTCATGCCGTCAAACATCTATAAATACCTCCAACCTCCAAACACAGGCTCCCTTGAGAAAGATATGCTACAACATATCGAAACGTTGGGCAGCTGGCTCTTGAGCTTGAGCTATATATATATATATATATATATATATATATATATATATATATATATATATATATATATATATATATATTGTAACAAGACTGCACCTCGCCATGGTTCGTTGCCCCTTTAAAAGCAGGACCCAGGATGCAGAAAAGGAATTTTAAAGTCTTTCCACAGATTCTCAATATGAGTCAAGTCAGGATTTTGACTGGGCCACTCAAGGACATTCTCTTTCTTATTCTTAAGCCACTTCAGTGTAGCTTTGGTCTTGTGCTTTGGATCATTGTCCTGCTGAAAGGTGAATTTTCGTAGTCCAAGTTTTAAGTCTTTAGCAGACTGAAAATGGTTTTCTTCTAGTATTTGCCTATACTTTGTTCCATCCATTTTTCCTTCAATCCTAACAAGCTTTCCAGTCCCTGCTGAGGAGAAGCATCCCCATAGCATGATGCTGCCACCACCATGCTTGACTGTAGGGATGGTGTTGACTGGGAGATGTTCTGTGTTGGGTCTGTGCCAAACGTAATGCTTGGCATTTAGACCAAAAAGTTCCAATTTGGTCTCGTCTGACCACAACACCTTTTGCAACATTTTTGCAGGATCACTCAGGTGCTTTGTTGCAAACTCCATGCAGGCTTTGAGATGGTTTATTTTTAGTAACGGCTTCCTTCTTTCCACCCTGACATACAGGCTACTTTTGTGAAGTGTTCTGGATATTGTTGACTGTTGCACATTTTCTCCCATGTCAGCCATTGAACTCTGTAGCTCTTTCAAAGTTGTTGTTGGCCTCACAGTGGCATCCCTCACCAGTTTCCTCCTCTGGCTGCTCAGTTTGGAGGGACGGCCTGATCTATGCAGTGTCTGGGTGGTACAATGCACCTTCCATTTCTTGATGATTGAGTAGACTGTGCTGACAGAGATATTCAGAGACTTTGATATGTTTTTGTACCCTTCCCCTGATCTGTGCTTTTCAATGACTTTATCCCTGACTTGCTTTGAAAGCTCCTTGGTCTTCATGGTTGAGTCTTTGCTTGAAATTCACTACCTGACCAAGGAACCTCACAGAGACAGGTGTTTTTATTCTGAAATCACGAGAACCACTAATATGGCACACAGACAGAGGCCATTCAACATACTTCAATCGGGATTCAAGGTGGGCTTTCTTGAGTAAAATACAGGCCAGATTTGTGGAGTGCTTGGGATATTGTTGTCACATGCACACTTTGACCAGTCCTGGCCATAAAAGTCTGTAGCTCTTGGAAAGTTGCCATTGGTCTCTTGGTAGCCTCTCTGATCAGTCTCCTTCTTGCTTGGTCATCCAGTTTGGAGGGATGGCCTGATCTAGGCAGGGTCTTAGTGGTGCTATACACCTTCCATATCTTAATAATCATCTTGACCGTGCTTCAAGGGATATTGAAGGCCTTTGATTTTTTTTATACCCATCCCATGATCTGTGCCTTTCAACAACTTTGTCCCAGAGTTCTTTTGAAAGCTCCTTGGTGCTCTTGGTTGAGTTTTTGCTTTGAAATGCACTACCCAGCAGAGCAAACCTAAAGGAACTGTTGAATTTATCCTGAAATTATGACTCACTACAATTTAACACCAGTGGAGGACACATAACTTGGTGTGTGATTTTGAAGCGATTGGTTACACCTGATTGCTATTACAAGGGGGTGGACACTTATCCAGCCAAGCTATTTCAGTTTTTATTTTTAATTAATTTTCTCCAAATTTCTAGAATATTTTTTTTCACTTGGAAGTTGTGGGGTAGAATGTGTAGATAAATGGAAAAAAAATACTATTTTAATGCATTTTAATTCCAGGCTATAAGGCAATAAAAGGTGAACATTTTGAAAGGGGGTGTAGACTTTCTATAGGCACTGTATACATATGCAGTGTACAAAATTGAAAGCATGTGAAAGAAAAGGTTTTTAAAGAATTGTGAGAGAAATAAAATGAATCTTGGTTGTAAATCTCCCTCCCGACCTGTAAGGGCACTAAGCAGTGAGAACAGAGTTCTTTGGACAGGCTGGCCTGACAGTTCTTTCCCAGGGTCGAGAAATCAGTCAGTCTGGATCCTCAGAGCCAGCATTGCATGATAATATAAAGTTATATAAAATAATGTTAATTAGAATTAATATAGATTTAAAGATATAAGTTAAAATGGCATCACAAAATATAGAACACCATTACGTCATGTAAGAATAAATCATGGATTTGAATACAAACAACAAGTAGTTGTCATGCCGTCAAACATCTATAAATACCTCCAACCTCCAAACACAGGCTCCCTTGAGAAAGATTTGCACAACATATCGAAACGCTGGCCTGAAGAAGTCGAGACTCCGTTGCAAGAACATATTGACCCGGACGGAAAACGACGTAGCAGCTGTTAGAGACAGCTGCACTTGTTTACCAAGGGGTCATGTGTGACAGCATAAAAGGGAACAGAGAATTGCAATCTGTTCCTTCACTTGGTTTTGTAATTGTAAACTAGAAGGACTGTGAGAGACTCCAGTGAAAACTGAATCGCATTTGTGAGTGTTTTGTTTGTCACTGTTAGTAATTGTCTTGTTTGTGAACTACCAGATGGGTAACACATATCCGGAGCTGTCGCCTTGGGCCAGCACAAAGCAGGAAAAACACTGCACCACAGTCACAAAATAACCTGTAATCACCCACCACCAGACTGGTGACCGTGTTGAGTATTATTGTGGGGCAGATAACGTGTGTTTAATGTTTGGGCTGCAACCCGTTATTATTTCCTCTGTGCACTGCACATTGTTGTGTATTGCCAGGGTTTATTGTTTGGTCACCAGACCTCGATTAAAAAATAATAAAGCACCTTTTTCAAACCGGATTACCGTTTCTGTTTCATTCCCGCACTGCATCACCTCGGCACCTGCATCCACTCAGCTATCTTGTCACAAGAATGTACACAAAAGGTTCAAAAGATTAAAGATCTTTTATTTTCAGGAAGTTTTGGGCAAAAGCCCTTCTTCAACGTTTAAAAAGAAAATTAAACACAGCGCAGTAAACTTGTTATTATTCCAGATTTGTAATTTTGAACACTCCCCCCTTGATGTCATGTAGAAGAGACAAGAATATAAGGGAATATGTGGTACACAGTGCTATTCATCCTTCTGGGGAACCTTTGAAAGGTACATATCCATGTAACAGACCTCAATGTAATGCCTGTAAATACATTCATTCTGAAACAGAGATTACAGGCATTAAATCTTCATTCAACATGCATGAACATTTTACATGTACCTCTAAAGGAATAGTCTACTCCATTATCTGCAAGAAATGCAATCAATTGTATATTGGGAAAACTAAAAGGTGTTTAGCAGATCAGTTTGTAAAACACTTAAGAAGCATTTGCATTAACACCACTGCATTTCCAGCAGCCCATCACTTCAACAGTGATGATCACAGTGCTGAAGACATCACAGTCTGTGTGACCAATCAGTGCTGTGGAACACATGTTGCTCTGAAACAAAAGGAACGCGAGTTTATCTTCAGACTGGAACTTTAAAACCTCTGGGAATGAACATTCTATTATAATTATAATTACAAATCTTGAATAAACTTTACTGCACTAAAGTTTACTGTGTAACTGCTAGGGCTGCTGTAGAAAAGATCAAATTCAAAAGGTTCAGGTCTTTTTCAGGTATCTGTTGAAATTCTCTTGTTTCTCCCACTGAACGCAGAATCCTCCTTTGTGAGGTTTATGTCAGTGTTCCTCTTGTATTTCCATGTTCTTGCTGTTTTGAAAATGTTGGTTTGAATTCTTCTGTTATTGGTGGAAAGCTCGTTTGTTTTGAATGTAGCTGATTATCGTCCACTTTACAGTGCTTGTATTAATTAGTGATAAATATGGCAGCTGTTGATATGAAGTGGCCCAGGAAGCATTGCACGCTGAAGAAGGTGATGTCATAGGAAGGAGTATAATATGTAAACAGTATTAGTCACGTTCAGTGTATCAGGATAGAATATAGAGAACACTGCAGGGGTGGTGTGTGATATGAGAATTGAATGCTCACAAGAGGGGCGGGATGCTGCATAAACCCAGAGGGTTCTCTCTCTCAATTCAAAGATGCTTTATTGGCATGACTACAGCAGAAGTATTGCCACAGCAATTACAACACAAATAATAATAATAAAAACATCTATCAAACGATTGCAGGAATTTAATCTATATAAAAAGATATAAAAATATTAACTAGAGATACTCATATAAAGATGCGTATTTGTATGTACATACGTGTGTGTGTGGAGTCTGTTTAAACACTGGTTTTACTGGTCCTGTCACTGTCTGATATATTCAGCAGCTGTGATTGCAGTCGCTGTTCTCACCACAATCATTACCCTGACCCTCGTCCTTCAGTGTCCTACAGTTTGAGCTCTTTGTAAAGTTCTGGTCTCTTCTTGTGGTATATTGTGAGCAGTAGAGAAGGAAATCGATTTGATCCATGTCACTCGGGCCTCAAAGTCTCCTTGCCGCAGGGTTCAGTTCTGTTGTGTCGAGCCCGGCTCCACAGCATTGTTGGAAGCGCTTCTGTGCACTTCAAGCACATTGTTGCAGAATAGCACATGCATACTTTCTGTTGGGGTTTTATCCCAGTTATTGTAATCGTGGCTCAAGGTTGGACCCCAGACCTCACTCCCATAGAGGAGAATGTGCAGAATAACACAGTCAGATAGTCTGTTCCAGATTTGGAGCGGTGGATTGATGGTACACAGTCTGGTCTTCATGGCGTGGAATGCCTGCAGTGCCTTTTCTCGCAGACACTGTACTGCTTGCATGTAGCTCTGTTCATAGGGAGCTGTAGCAGGTTCTGTGTGAAATAAAATGGATATTTGTTACTGTTATTTTTGGCTTTCTTTTGGAAAATCATAGTTTTGCTCTTGTTTTAAATGTAATATCAGAGACCATGCTTGGCAGTAGTTTCAGTAACAGATCTGGGTGCCAAATAGAATCAAAAGCCTTTTGAAAATCTACAAAGCAAGCAAAGATCTTCCCATGTTGTGTTTTATATACAGGTTTGCCTATCAGACAGTTTAAGGTGTAGATATGGTCTGTAGTTCTGTGGCTAGGCAGGAATCCTATTGGACGTTTCTGAGCACGTCTTTCTCTTTAAGGAAGTGTAATGCTCTTGTGTTTGTGGTGGCACAGTGTCATGTGCCCATGTTGCTGCTGCTGACACAATGAAACCTGGAATTGTGTGGCTCTAATCGATCACCACTCTTGTAAATGGCTGTGATGAAACCTTCAGAGGAGACTGAAAACTACAATGCTAGCTTTAGAATTTATTTATTTGTTTAATTTAGTCATCGGCAATGGATTTTACCCTGGTTTTCTCCCCAATGCCCAATTATTATCTGTATCCTCGGCTCATTGCTTGCAACCCCCCTGCCAACTCGGGGAACGAAGGCTGGAACACGCACCCTCCGAAACGTTGCCAATCCATCATTTTTCGCATTGTAGGTCCACAGCGAAGCCACCAGACCTATAATGCAGACCCGCAGGTGCCACAGGGGTCGCTGATGCGCTGTGAACTGTGGATTGTACTGTCAATCTACACCCTCCCTACCCGGGCAGCGCTCGGCCAATTGTGTGCCACCCCTATGAAACCCCCGTGGCCAGACACTC
Organism: Polyodon spathula; assembly: GCF_017654505.1. Taxonomy (NCBI): domain Eukaryota; kingdom Metazoa; phylum Chordata; class Actinopteri; order Acipenseriformes; family Polyodontidae; genus Polyodon; species Polyodon spathula. Next base: position 171,464 of record NC_054588.1, read on the forward strand.
CTTCTCGATGACGGAGTAGTTACGCTCCCGAGGGAGCATCTTCTTATAGATGTACAAGACGGGGTGTTCTACTCCATAAATATCCTGGGACAAGACCGCCCCCAGACCTACTTCAGACTCATCAGTCTGGAGGATGAATTCTTTGGTGAAATCAGGAGATATTAGTGCAGGAGCTTGACTCAGTCGCCTCTTTATCACATCAAAAGCCCCCTGACACTCAGCTGACCACTTTACCAAATTTGGAGCCTGTTTCTTAGAGAGATCCTTTAACGAGGTAGCGATAGTGGAGAACTCGGGGATGAATCTATGGTAATAACCTGCTAACCCGAGAAGGGATCTCATCTGGGTTTAGGTTTTCGGAATTGGAGTGTCCATCAAAGCCTGGACTTTAGAGGCCATTGGCTTCATGTGAGCATTGCCCATAATATAACCCAAATATTGTGTTTCTAGTTTGGCAAACGCACATTTCCTCAGGTTGGCTGTTAGCCCCACTTCCCTTAGAGACTGAAGGACGGCTGCAAGTTTAACAAGATGCTCTTTCCAGGAAGAGCTAAACACTACCGCATCGAAATGAACATTGCTAAGGGAGCTAAAACCAATTCCAAAATGTTTTTCCAATATTACAACAGCAAGCGAACATTCAAAGAGGAGATTAAATGTTTAAGAGATACAAATGGCAAAATCGTAGACGAAGAAAAAAAATAGCAAATATATTAAATGATTACTTTTCACAAGTTTTTACAAAGGAAGATACTGACAACATGCCCCACATGTCATCCAGTTCCTATCCAGTTTTAAATAACTTTAGCATAACTGAGGCAGAAGTGTTAAAGGGACTAGGAGCTCTTAAAATAAACAAATCCCCTGGGCCGGATGAGATCCTCCCAGTAGTACTCAAAGAAATGAAAGAAGTAATTTACAAACCGCTAACCAAGATCATGCAGCAGTCTCTTGACACAGGGGTGGTACCGACAGACTGGAAAACTGCAAACGTAATACCGATCCACAAAAAGGGAAACAAAACTGAACCAGGTAACTACAGACCAGTAAGCCTGACTTCTATTATATGCAAACTTATGGAAACTATAATAAGATCCAAAATGGAAAATTACCTATATGGTAACAGGGTCCTGGGAGACAGTCAACAAGGTTTTAGGAAAGGGAGATCGTGTCTAACTAACTTGCTTGATTTTTTTGAGGATGCAACATCGATAATGGATAATTGCAAAGCATATGACATGGTTTATTTAGATTTCCAGAAAGCTTTTGACAAAGTCCCGCACAAAAGATTAATTCTCAAACTGAACGCAGTTGGGATTCAAGGAAACACATGTACATGGATTAGGGAGTGGTTAACATGTAGAAAACAGAAAGTACTGATTAGAGGAAAAACCTCAGAATGGAGTGTGGTAACCAGCGGTGTACCACAGGGATCAGTATTAGGTCCTCTGCTATTCCTAATCTACATTAATGATTCGGATTCTGGTATAGTAAGCAAACTTGTTAAATTTGCAGACGACACAAAAGTAGGAGGAGTGGCAAACACTGTTGCAGCAGCAAAGGTCATTCAAAATGATCTAGACAAGATTCAGAACTGGGCAGACACATGGCAAATGACATTTAATAGAGAAAAGTGTAAGGTACTGCACGCAGGAAATAAAAATGTACATTATAAATATCATATGGGAGATACTGAAATTGGAGAAGGAATCTATGAAAAAGACCTAGGAGTTTATGTTGACTCAGAAATGTCTTCATCTAGACAATGTGGGGAAGCTATAAAAAAGGCTAACAAGATGCTCGGATACATTGTGTAAAGTGTTGAATTTAAATCAAGGGAAGTAATGTTAAAACTGCACAATCCACTAGTAAGACTTCATCTTGAATATTGTGTGCAGTTCTGGTCACCTCGCTATAAAAAAGATATTGCTGCTCTAGAAAGAGTGCAAAGAAGAGCGACCAGAATTATTCCGGGCTTAAAAGGCATGTCATATGCAGACAGGCTAAAAGAATTGAATCTATTCAGTCTTGAACAAAGAAGACTACGTGGCGACCTAATTCAAGCATTCAAAATTCTAAAAGGTATTGACAGTGTCGACCCAAGGGACTTTTTCAGCCTGAAAAAAGAAACAAGGACCAGGGGTCACAAATGGAGATTAGACAAAGGGGCATTCAGAACAGAAAATAGGAGGCACTTTTTTACACAGAGAATTGTGAGGGTCTGGAATCAACTCCCCAGCAATGTTGTTGAAGCTGACACCCTGGGATCCTTCAAGAAGCTGCTTGATGAGATTTTGGGATCAATAAGCTACTAACAACCAAACGAGCAAGATGGGCCGAATGGCCTCCTCTCGTTTGTAAACTTTCTTATGTTCTTATGTTCTTATGTCAAAATACACGGCTGCATATTTCTGATGTGGAGCTAGCATGTGATCCATCATTCTCTGAAAGGTTGCTGGAGCCCCTTGCAGCCCGAACAGCATGATCACAAAATGCAACAACCCTTCCGGGGTTGAAAATGCGTTTTTCTCGCGAGAGCTTAGAGTTAGGGGAATTTGCCAGTATCACTTTGTCAGATTGACGGTGGAGATAAATCGCGCCCCTCCACTCGAGGCATAGGGTATGCGTCGAACTTGGAGACGGCATTCACTTTGCGGAAATCCACACAAAAACGATGGGTGCTGTCCTTCTTGCCAACCAAGACAATCGGGCAGCACCACTCGCTCCGTGAAGCCTCTATGACTCCAAGCTCTAACATATCCATCACCACTTGGCTCACCATCCCTCTCTGACTTTCAGGGATGCGACATGGTCTCTCCCGCACCTTCACACCTGGGGAAATAACAACAGCATGTTCAATTATATTCATTCTACATGGCAACTCAGAAAAAACATCACCGAACTTCCCAATAAACCCCTGTATCTCTTGCTGTTGACTGGGAACTAATTGATCCCCCACCACAACCTTTGCGTTGCTAGGGGGATGAACGTCAGCACCAAAATCATCCTCGACATTATCTCCCGCAATGAACAGGGCCTCCCTTTCCCTCCAGGGTTTCAACAAATGAATGTGGTAAATTTCAGTTTTATTCCGGCGGTCGAGTTGCCGAATCTCATAATTTACCTGTCCCATAGCCCACACCACCTCACATGGGCCCTGATTTAGCAAACAGCTTCGATTCACTTGAGGGCAGGAGCAACATCACCTTATCCCCAGGCCAAAAGGTCCAAATCCTTGCGTTTTTGTTATAATGTCGCTCCTGACAATGCTGAGCCTGTTTTAAGTTATAATGCACCAGTTTGCCAATTATTTCAAGGTGCTCTCTCAACAGCATTACGTGTCAGATTCCATTTTTAGTTTAATTTTGAGGCTCCTCCACCCTTCTCTTATTAGGTCGAGAATGTCTCGGGGTTGTCTTTCGTACAGCAGCTCAAAAGGGTACCTCTCTCACTGAAAACAGAAGGTATGGGAGAAGCTTTGTACAATTTTTCTGCTCTTGACTTACAAACCACCTCAGCATCTGTTTTAAGATCTGATTGAACTGCTCCACCAAGCCGTCATTCTGCGGATGGTAAACCGACGTGCGAATGGAGCGGATTTGCAATAGTTTATACACTTGAGCAAGATATTTAGACATGAAATTAGTCCCATGATCAGTCAAAATCTCCTTGGGTATCCCTACTCTAGACATAATCTTCACTAATTCGGTTGCGACTGCAGCTGCACTCTTGGACCTCAAAGGCACTGCCTCAGGATATCGCGTTGCGTAGTCCACCGCTACTAAAATATGCGTATATCCTGAGTCACAGGGAATCAGTGGGCCCACTATGTCCATTGCAATACGCTCAAAGGGAACCCTCACCAAGGGCAGTGGGACCAATGGGGCAGGGCGAACTCGACCCGGCGCTACCTTTTGACACTCAGGGCATTCCGCGACATATTTCCTCACTTCACCATAAATCCCCAACCAATAAAACCGAGCCAATATTTGCTCCAGTGTCTTTTCAGAACCGAGGTGCCCCGAAAAAGATATACCGTGTGCCAACCGCATCACCTCGGCTCAAAAAGGCCCAGGAACCAATAATTGCTTTACAGGAGGACCTGTGCCCAGGGCTTGGGTTACCCTATACAGTAACTGTCTGGATATGACATAGTGAGGAAATGTGAGCAGCTTAGTATCATCAATAGCCTTCCCCTCGACAGACCAAACCTGCGCCCGGATGTTAACTAAGGTGGGGTCATTACTTTGTTCCCATGCCAAAAAAACATCCCAGTCTCAGAACTTCGGTATGTCAAGTGGGGTTATAGTAGCCCGTGCACTGGTGTCTCAGTAACCCTGCCACGTAGGTCACACTGCATTCTTACCCCCTTCCCTTGGCTTTTAACAGACTGTGACAGGACTGGAAGGAGTCCCTGTCGTAATTTGCCCTCCCGACCACCGGCAGCTCTGTGTAGGGTTGACCGTGATTGGATCAGGAGGCTGAACTCTGACCATGCAGGAAGTTCCGGGTCAGGTAGCCATCTTGGCCCAAGGTAGAATCATGCGGCCGTCGGGTCCCATCATTGCAATCAGCTGTGCTGTTCTCGTTGATTGGCTGACGTGGGGCAGCGTGCTGATTGCAGGGGTGGGACTTGGCAGTATTTAAGCAGTATGGTTTTGCCATTCGCGCTCCCTGGGCTGAATTGAAAACACATGCTGTGCTTGTTGCGTTGCTTTCATTCACTGCTGTTATTCACAGAAGCTTGAAAACCTTGGACACTGTTGGATTACCGGAGTGAGGAACCGAGGACTGGCCATTAATCTGTGAAAGGGAGCTAAGAAGCAGTGAGAGGAAACCCACCGCAGTACCACAACGAAACCCAGTGCTTCCTTTGTTGTTATTTATTTTGTAACCGTGACATTTCTGTTTACTCTTTTTATTTCAAACCTGAGTTTACCATTGCTGGTATTCCAGGTGGTTTTCTTGTTTATTTTTTGCAATACTGGACTGTTCTATTTTTATTGTTTTCGTAAAATAAAACCCTGTCCTGATACCATTGATGGTTCAGGGCTCTAAGGACTAATCTCCATTTCCGGCTCCTGTGTGCTGTCATTTCTGGTCCTTCCCAAAAACTCCACCCACTACCCTCCCACACAGACACAGAAGTTTCTCCAATCAAGCCCCACCCTTGTCTCATTGCTATTCCCTCCCACTTCTCAGCCCGTCGCTCTCGTTTTGTTTTCGGGGCCGGAAGCGAGATAAGAGCACTTCAGCTTGCATCGGAAAGATCTGGCCAATATGATCATCCTTTGCAACTACTACCTTACTCAGGGCTGGACCGGTTTCACCCAATAACAGCTGTCTGAAACATAGCCAGTCCCTCTCCAAAATGACAGGATAGGGCAAACTATTCGCGACAGCCACGACTATGCGGTAACAGTCACATATAATTTTGTGGTCAGATACACCTTGGTTTTTCCATGAACACAGGAAATAGCCACGTGGGCATGAGGCTGCCAAGATGTACCCTCCATGAGAGCAGACCGAATCATAGTTTGTCCACACCCTGAGTCCACTAAGGCGTGGGTACTCTTATTGCTAATCTTTACATCAATGACACAAGGCCCCTCCTGACCCTTTCCCCAGAACTTACCTGCTTCGAGAGCCGGGTAGTGGGAAGCCACGTCACACTCCATCGCTGCAGGGCAGAATCGCTGGATGTGACCTGGCTCGTGGCATCTCCAGCAGACCAGGGGTGAGGACCCCAAGGGAGCCGACCTGCCTTGCTGCCCTGGAGTAAGCGGAGGGGAAGAACCCCCTGTTATACCCCAGCTAGGGGCCAACCTCAGCCTTCATTGTTTGGGAGGGAGGTGGCCCGTCGGGGCACATGCCAGAATGGGTGTCAAGGATGGACTCAGTGAAGGTGGAGGTAGGCTGGGGAGCTGGATCCGGCTCTTGGCTCTTCAAAGGCCTTGGCCAGGTCAATGGCCGCCTCCAGTGTGGAGGGCCAGTGTTGTGCAATCCAATTCCGGGTTTCTGCCCCTATCACGTTTGTAAATTTTTCGATCTTGATCAGCTCAGCCACTTCCTGGCCCGATTTTTCTGCGGGGCAGAGCCACCGGTCAGACTGGTCTTGCAGCTGTTGTGCCACCACGCGGGGCCGGGTAGCCGGAGGTCTTTGGTACTCCCGAAACCGGCGGCGGTAGGTCTCCCCGGTGATATTGTACCACCGGAGGATGGCCTGCTTGATCAGTTTGTAGTCCTGGGCAGCAGTGTTGTCAAGAGCCCAGCAGTGTGTCTCTGTATCTCAGTGTGTTGCAGTCTGTCAGTGTGTGTCTCTGTATCTCAGTGTGTGTCTGTCAAGATGTATCTGTGTGTGAAAAGTGTGTTGCATCAAGGGAAGTAATGTCAGTGTGTGTGTCTCTGTATCTCAGTGTGTTGCAGTGTGTCAGTGTGTGTCTCTGTATCTCAGTGTGTGTTGCAGTGTCAGTGTGTGTGTCTCTGTATCTACGTGGCGAAGTGTCAGTGTTCTAAAAGTATTGTCAGTGTGTGTGTCTCTGTATCTCAGTGTGTTGCAGTGTCAGCATGTCAGAACTCTGTATCTCAGACACTTTTTTAGTGCATGTGTGTGTCTGGAATCAACTCCCCAGTAATGTTCAGTGTGTGTGGATCCTTCAAGAAGCTCTTGATGAGATTTTGGGATCAATAAGCTACTAACAACCAAACGTGCGTCAGATGTGTGTCTCTGTATCTCAGTGTGTTGCAGTTTGTCAGTGTGTGTGTCTATGTATCTCACTGTGTGTTGCAGTGTGTCAGTGTGTGTGTCTCTGTATCTCAGTGTGTTGTCAAGATGGACTCAGTGAAGGTGTCTGGGGAGTGTGTGGTCTCTGTATCTCAGTGTTGTGCAGTGTCCAGTGTGTGTGTCTCTGTATCTCAGTGTGTGTGTCTCTGATAGCTCAGCCACTTCCAGTTTGTCAGTGTGTGGTCTCTGTACCTCAGACTGGTTGCAGTGCCACCACGCGGGGGCGGGTGTCAGTGGTACTGTGTGTCTCTGTACCACCGGAGGATGGCCTGCTTGATCAGTTTGTGTCTCTGTATCTCAGCAGTGTTGCAAGAGTGTCAGTGTGTGTGTCTCTGTATCTCAGTGTGTTGCAGTCTGTCAGTGTGTGTCTCTGTATCTCAGTGTGTTGCAGTGTGTCAGTGTGTGTGTCTCTGTATCTCAGTGTGTTGCAGTGTGTCAGTGTGTCTGTGTGTGTGTCTCTGTATCTCAGTGTGTTCAGTGTGTGTGTGTCTCTGTATCTCAGTGTGTGTTGCAGTGTGTCAGTGTGTGTGTCTCTGTATCTCAGTGTGTTGCAGTGTGTCAGTGTGTGTGTCTCTGTATCTCACTGTGTGTTGCAGTGTGTGTGTCTGTTTCTCAGTGTATGTGTCTCTGTATCTCAGTGTGTGTTGCAGTGCGTCAGCATGTGTGACTCTGTATCTCAGTGTGTTGCAGTGCGTCAGTGTGTGTCTCTGTATCTCAGTGTGTTGCAGTGTGTCAGTGTGTGTCTCTGTATCTCAGTGTGTTGCAGTGTGTCAGTGTGTGTGTCTCTGTATCTCAGTGTGTGTTGCAGTGTCAGTGTGTGTGTCTCTGTATCTCACTGTGTGTTGCAGTGTGTGTGTCTGTTTCTCAGTGTGTGTGTCTCTGTATCTCAGTGTGTGTGTCTCTGTCAGTGTGTGTTGCAGTGTGTGTGTCTCTGTATCTCAGTGTGTTGCAGTGTGTCAGTGTGTGTGTCTCTGTATCTCAGTGTGTTGCAGTGTGTCAGTGTGTGTGTCTCTGTATCTCAGTGTGTGTTGCAGTGTGTCAGTGTGTGTGTCTCTGTATCTCAGTGTGTGTGTCTCTGTATTTCAGTGTGTTGCAGTGTGTCAGTGTGTGTGTCTCTGTATCTCAGTGTGTTGCAGTGTGTCAGTGTGTGTCTCTGTATCTCAGTGTGTTGCAGTGTGTCAGTGTGTGTCTCTGTATCTCAGTGTGTTGCAGTGTCAGTGTGTGTGTCTCTGTATTTCAGTGTGTTGCAGTGTGTCAGTGTGTGTGTCTCTGTATCTCAGTGTGTTGCAGTGTGTCAGTGTGTGTCTCTGTATCTCAGTGTGTTGTTTGTGTGTGGTCTGTCAGTGTGTGTCTCTGTATCTCAGTGTGTTGCAGTGTGTCAGTGTGTGTCTCTGTATCTCAGTGTGTTGCAGTGTGTCAGTGTGTGTCTCTGTATCTCAGTGTGTGTTGCAGTGCGTCAGTGTGTGTGTCTCTGTATCTCAGTGTGTGCAGTGTGTGTGTGTGTGTCTCTGTATCTCAGTGTGTTGCAGTGTGTCAGTGTGTGTGTCTCTGTATCTCAGTGTGTTGCAGTGTGTCAGTGTGTGTCTCTGTATCTCAGTGTGTTGCAGTGTGTCAGTGTGTGTCTCTGTATCTTAGTGTGTTGCAGTGTGTCAGTGTGTGTGTCTCTGTATCTCAGTGTGTGTTGCAGTGTGTCAGTGTGTCTCTGTATCTTAGTGTGTCAGTGTGTGTGTTTTGTGTTCTGATTTTTTCAATATATTTTAGTAATGTGATATCATAAAACAATTCATTTAACAAACTGTGACTTACTTTTTTTTATTTATTTATTTATACACTTTAACATTGTTTTTCATTAAAAAATCATTGCAGCAGAATTTGGCAGAAAACACTCTCTTCTCGTTGCAGATTTTAGAAAATGTTACCGCAGATTTCTGTGGGGACTATCTATACTATGTTGCATGTGATTGTGTTCTGTACTGTCTTTTTGGATTTGCTTTGTAATGGAATTAAACAGGAGTAAAAGGGAGAACAGCAGTTTGCCCGGTGTCCTGACACAGCAGCAAGAGGTGTGAGAAGCAGGGACGGCTGTAGAAGACTGCTGCAGTATTGCGTTTTCACGCACCCACACGGGTGAAGCTATATATATGAGTGCAGGAGGGGGAGTTGGCAGCCCCTATCAGCATCTGTAACTTTGCTCGGAGTGAGAGTTACAGTTTGTACTATCGGAGCCGCAGGGTAGTAAGTGGACTCAGGTTATCATGTGAATCCCATTCCTCGCTAGGAAGGAACAGTTTGTGATCGCCATCACACTCCCTGTCTGAATCAGCATCGTCTCCCCTGTACATGAGCAGTGCCCTGACTGCAGCAATGTGTCAAACTCCCAATCAACAACTTTAATAATATAAGAGACAAGATTCAAGGTTGGGCTGACACATGGCAGATGTTAACGTGAATAAATGCAAAGTCTTGCACATAGGGAGCAAAAATATTAGAGGCAAGTACAATTTGAATAGGAACGAAATTACTATCGGAGGAGGCTATGTGTGAAAAGGATTTGGGGGTTGTAGTGGATGAATCTCTTAAGCCAACTGTGCGGAGAAGCTATAAAAAAAGGCAAAGAGGGCTCTCGAGTGGCGCATCCAGTAAAAGCACTCACGTGTGTGAGTAGGGTTAGGGTTGGGGCATCCAGTAAAGGCGCTCCATGTGGAGTGAGGGATTAGGGTTAGGGTTGGGGTAAGGCTTAGGTCGGCCAGGGTGTCCTCGGCTCACCGCGCAACAGTGACCCCTTTACACTGGCTGGGAGCCTGCGTGCTTGCCTGTAAGCTGCCCAGAGCTGTGTTGTCCTCCGACACTGTAGCTATGGGTTGGCTGCACATGTAAAGAAGCGGTCGGCTGATGACACACACTTCAGAGGACAGTGTGCGCTCGTCTTCGCCGCTCCAGAGTTAGCGCTGGGGTGATAGCAGTGAGGTGAGCCTAAAATACAACTGGATATTTCAAATTGAGAGAAAAAATGTTGTCAGTTGATGATTACTACATTAAAAAAAAAATTTAAAAAAAAAAATATATAAGCCAAATAGAATGTTAGGTTATACAGACAAGACAGTGAAATTCAAATCAAGAGAAGTTATATTAATTATACAATGTACTGGTATGACCACACGTAGAATATTGTGTCCAGTTCTGGTTTCCTTAGCATAAGAAAGACATGAGGCATTGGAGAGAGTACAGAGCAATACAATTAATTCGAGGATTGAAGGGCATGTCATATGAGAGCTAGAGGCAACTTAATAGAGGTATTTAAAATTGTCAAGTGGTTTAACAAATCATTTTTCACGGGTGGGAGAACAGAACCAGGGGCCTGGTGGAAGCTGAAGGGCTTAAGCATAATAATGACATGGGGCATTGGATAGAGTAAGTCCCCAATACACTAAGGATCGAGGATTGAGGCATGTTGCTCTTGAGAGCTAGAGGCAGCTGATATTCAGAACCAAGGGGAAAGGAGCTTTTTCACAGAAAGGGTGGTGAACCATTGAAACAGGCTGCCAGACAGTTGTTGAAACAGAGATCAGATCCTTCAAGAATAGACTGGATGCTGTCATGAACAATATTGTATAACCATCTAGAGGCAACTTACCTTTAGGCTATTGCCTGGAGGAAGGGCGGTCCACTTAGCCACAGATTCCCAGAGGTTTCATGGTTTAACTAATCATTTAAATGGTAGGGGAGTTGTTTTTCTTCTCCTGAGTGCTTAACAGATCAGGCTGGCATTAAGCCTCGGTCACACTGAAGGGAACAGATAAGGGACAGCTATCTTTTGCACAGAAAGGGTGGTGAACCATTGTAAACGAGAACACCAGCTATCATTGTAAACAGAAGATCAGCTATCATTGTAAACGAGAACACCAGCTATCATGAACAATATTGTATAACGAGAACACCAGCTATCATTGTAAGACCTTTAGCTAGCTGCCTTGTCCACTTAAACGAGATTCCCAGAGCTATCATTGTAAACGAGAACGATAGCTATCATTGTAAACGAGAACACCAGCTATCATTGTAAACTGAGAACACCAGCTATCATTGTAAACGAGAACACCAGCTATCATTGTAAACGAGAACACCAGCTATCATTGTAAACGAGAACACCAGCTATCATTGTAAACGAGAACGAGCTATCATTGTAAACGAGAACACCAGCTATCATTGTAAACGAGAACACCAGCTATCATTGTAAACGAGAACACCAGCTATCATTGTAAACGAGAACACCAGCTATCATTGTAAACGAGAACACCAGCTATCATTGTAAACGAGAACACCAGCTATCATTGTAAACGAGAACACCAGCTATCATTGTAAACGAGAACACCAGCTATCATTGTAAACGAGAACACCAGCTATCATTGTAAACGAGAACGATAGCTATCATTGTAAACGAGAACACCAGCTATCATTGTAAACGAGAACACCAGCTATCATTGTAAACGAGAACACCAGCTATCATTGTAAACGAGAACGATAGCTATCATTGTAAACGAGAACACCAGCTATCATTGTAAACGAGAACACCAGCTATCATTGTAAACGAGAACACCAGCTATCATTGTAAACGAGAACACCAGCTATCATTGTAAACGAGAACACCAGCTATCATTGTAAACGAGAACACCAGCTATCATTGTAAACGAGAACACCAGCTATCATTGTAAACGAGAACACCAGCTATCATTGTAAACGAGAACACCAGCTATCATTGTAAACGAGAACACCAGCTATCATTGTAAACGAGAACACCAGCTATCATTGTAAACGAGAACACCAGCTATCATTGTAAACGAGAACACCAGCTATCATTGTAAACGAGAACACCAGCTATCATTGTAAACGAGAACACCAGCTATCATTGTAAACGAGAACACCAGCTATCATTGTAAACGAGAACACCAGCTATCATTGTAAACGAGAACACCAGCTATCATTGTAAACGAGAACACCAGCTATCATTGTAAACGAGAACACCAGCTATCATTGTAAACGAGAACACCAGCTATCATTGTAAACGAGAACACCAGCTATCATTGTAAACGAGAACACCAGCTATCATTGTAAACGAGAACACCAGCTATCATTGTAAACGAGAACACCAGCTATCATTGTAAACGAGAACACCAGCTATCATTGTAAACGAGAACACCAGCTATCATTGTAAACGAGAACACCAGCTATCATTGTAAACGAGAACACCAGCTATCATTGTAAACGAGAACACCAGCTATCATTGTAAACGAGAACACCAGCTATCATTGTAAACGAGAACACCAGCTATCATTGTAAACGAGAACACCAGCTATCATTGTAAACGAGAACACCAGCTATCATTGTAAACGAGAACACCAGCTATCATTGTAAACGAGAACACCAGCTATCATTGTAAACGAGAACACCAGCTATCATTGTAAACGAGAACACCAGCTATCATTGTAAACGAGAACACCAGCTATCATTGTAAACGAGAACACCAGCTATCATTGTAAACGAGAACACCAGCTATCATTGTAAACGAGAACACCAGCTATCATTGTAAACGAGAACACCAGCTATCATTGTAAACGAGAACACCAGCTATCATTGTAAACGAGAACACCAGCTATCATTGTAAACGAGAACACCAGCTATCATTGTAAACGAGAACACCAGCTATCATTGTAAACGAGAACACCAGCTATCATTGTAAACGAGAACGATAGCTATCATTGTAAACGAGAACACCAGCTATCATTGTAAACGAGAACACCAGCTATCATTGTAAACGAGAACACCAGCTATCATTGTAAACGAGAACACCAGCTATCATTGTAAACGAGAACACCAGCTATCATTGTAAACGAGAACACCAGCTATCATTGTAAACGAGAACGATAGCTATCATTGTAAACGAGAACACCAGCTATCATTGTAAACGAGAACACCAGCTATCATTGTAAACGAGAACGACAGCTATCATTGTAAACGAGAACACCAGCTATCATTGTAAACGAGAACACCAGCTATCATTGTAAACGAGAACACCAGCTATCATTGTAAACGAGAACACCAGCTATCATTGTAAACGAGAACACCAGCTATCATTGTAAACGAGAACACCAGCTATCATTGTAAACGAGAACGACAGCTATCATTGTAAACGAGAACACCAGCTATCATTGTAAACGAGAACACCAGCTATCATTGTAAACGAGAACACCAGCTATCATTGTAAACGAGAACACCAGCTATCATTGTAAACGAGAACACCAGCTATCATTGTAAACGAGAACACCAGCTATCATTGTAAACGAGAACACCAGCTATCATTGTAAACGAGAACACCAGCTATCATTGTAAACGAGAACACCAGCTATCATTGTAAACGAGAACACCAGCTATCATTGTAAACGAGAACACCAGCTATCATTGTAAACGAGAACACCAGCTATCATTGTAAACGAGAACACCAGCTATCATTGTAAACGAGAACACCAGCTATCATTGTAAACGAGAGCTATCATTGTAAACGAGAACACCAGCTATCATTGTAAACGAGAACATTGTAAATGAGAACACCAGCTATCATTGTAAACGAGAACGATAGCTATCATTGTAAACGAGAACGATAGCTATCATTGTAAACGAGAACACCAGCTATCATTGTAAACGAGAACACCAGCTATCATTGTAAACGAGAACACCAGCTATCATTGTAAACGAGAACGATAGCTATCATTGTAAACGAGAACACCAGCTATCATTGTAAACGAGAACGACAGCTATCATTGTAAACGAGAACACCAGCTATCATTGTAAACGAGAACACCAGCTATCATTGTAAACGAGAACGATAGCTATCATTGTAAACGAGAACACCAGCTATCATTGTAAACGAGAACACCAGCTATCATTGTAAACGAGAACACCAGCTATCATTGTAAACGAGAACACCAGCTATCATTGTAAACGAGAACGATAGCTATCATTGTAAACGAGAACACCAGCTATCATTGTAAACGAGAACGATAGCTATCATTGTAAACGAGAACACCAGCTATCATTGTAAACGAGAACACCAGCTATCATTGTAAACGAGAACACCAGCTATCATTGTAAACGAGAACACCAGCTATCATTGTAAACGAGAACACCAGCTATCATTGTAAACGAGAACACCAGCTATCATTGTAAACGAGAACACCAGCTATCATTGTAAACGAGAACACCAGCTATCATTGTAAACGAGAACACCAGCTATCATTGTAAACGAGAACACCAGCTATCATTGTAAACGAGAACACCAGCTATCATTGTAAACGAGAACGATAGCTATCATTGTAAACGAGAACACCAGCTATCATTGTAAACGAGAACACCAGCTATCATTGTAAACGAGAACGATAGCTATCATTGTAAACGAGAACACCAGCTATCATTGTAAACGAGAACACCAGCTATCATTGTAAACGAGAACACCAGCTATCATTGTAAACGAGAACACCAGCTATCATTGTAAACGAGAACACCAGCTATCATTGTAAACGAAAACACCAGCTATCATTGTAAACGAGAACGATAGCTATCATTGTAAACGAGAACACCAGCTATCATTGTAAACGAGAACGATAGCTATCATTGTAAACGAGAACACCAGCTATCATTGTAAACGAGAACACCAGCTATCATTGTAAACGAGAACACCAGCTATCATTGTAAACGAGAACACCAGCTATCATTGTAAACGAGAACACCAGCTATCATTGTAAACGAGAACACCAGCTATCATTGTAAACGAGAACGATAGCTATCATTGTAAACGAGAACGATAGCTATCATTGTAAACGAGAACACCAGCTATCATTGTAAACGAGAACACCAGCTATCATTGTAAACGAGAACACCAGCTATCATTGTAAACGAGAACACCAGCTATCATTGTAAACGAGAACACCAGCTATCATTGTAAACGAGAACACCAGCTATCATTGTAAACGAGAACACCAGCTATCATTGTAAACGAGAACACCAGCTATCATTGTAAACGAGAACGATAGCTATCATTGTAAACGAGAACACCAGCTATCATTGTAAACGAGAACACCAGCTATCATTGTAAACGAGAACACCAGCTATCATTGTAAACGAGAACACCAGCTATCATTGTAAACGAGAACACCAGCTATCATTGTAAACGAGAACACCAGCTATCATTGTAAACGAGAACGATAGCTATCATTGTAAACGAGAACACCAGCTATCATTGTAAACGAGAACACCAGCTATCATTGTAAACGAGAACGATAGCTATCATTGTAAACGAGAACGCCAGCTATCATTGTAAACGAGAACACCAGCTATCATTGTAAACGAACACCAGCTATCATTGTAAACGAGAACGATAGCTATCATTGTAAACGAGAACACCAGCTATCATTGTAAACGAGAACGATAGCTATCATTGTAAACGAGAACGATAGCTATCATTGTAAACGAGAACACCAGCTATCATTGTAAACGAGAACACCAGCTATCATTGTAAACGAGAACACCAGCTATCATTGTAAACGAGAACACCAGCTATCATTGTAAACGAGAACACCAGCTATCATTGTAAACGAGAACGATAGCTATCATTGTAAACGAGAACACCAGCTATCATTGTAAACGAGAACACCAGCTATCATTGTAAACGAGAACGATAGCTATCATTGTAAACGAGAACACCAGCTATCATTGTAAACGAGAACACCAGCTATCATTGTAAACGAGAACACCAGCTATCATTGTAAACGAGAACACCAGCTATCATTGTAAACGAGAACACCAGCTATCATTGTAAACGAGAACACCAGCTATCATTGTAAACGAGAACACCAGCTATCATTGTAAACGAGAACACCAGCTATCATTGTAAACGAGAACACCAGCTATCATTGTAAACGAGAACGATAGCTATCATTGTAAACGAGAACACCAGCTATCATTGTAAATGAGAACACCAGCTATCATTGTAAACGAGAACGATAGCTATCATTGTAAACGAGAACACCAGCTATCATTGTAAACAAGAACACCAGCTATCATTGTAAACGAGAACACCAGCTATCATTGTAAACGAGAACGACAGCTATCATTGTAAACGAGAACACCAGCTATCATTGTAAACGAGAACACCAGCTATCATTGTAAACGAGAACGATAGCTATCATTGTAAACGAGAACACCAGCTATCATTGTAAACGAGAACACCAGCTATCATTGTAAACGAGAACACCAGCTATCATTGTAAACGAGAACACCAGCTATCATTGTAAACGAGAACACCAGCTATCATTGTAAACGAGAACACCAGCTATCATTGTAAACGAGAACACCAGCTATCATTGTAAACGAGAACACGATAGCTATCATTGTAAACGAGAACACCAGCTATCATTGTAAACGAGAACACCAGCTATCATTGTAAACGAGAACACCAGCTATCATTGTAAACGAGAACACCAGCTATCACTGTAAACGAGAACACCAGCTATCATTGTAAACGAGAACACCAGCTATCATTGTAAACGAGAACACCAGCTATCATTGTAAACGAGAACACCAGCTATCATTGTAAACGACTGTAAACGAGAACACCAGCTATCATTGTAAACGAGAACACCAGCTATCATTGTAAACGAGAACACCAGCTATCATTGTAAACGAGAACACCAGCTATCATTGTAAACGAGAACACCAGCTATCATTGTAAACGAGAACACCAGCTATCATTGTAAACGAGAACACCAGCTATCATTGTAAACGAGAACGATAGCTATCATTGTAAACGAGAACACCAGCTATCATTGTAAACGAGAACACCAGCTATCATTGTAAACGAGAACACAGCTATCATTGTAAACGAGAACACCAGCTATCATTGTAAACGAGAACACCAGCTATCATTGTAAACGAGAACACCAGCTATCATTGTAAACGAGAACACCAGCTATCATTGTAAACGAGAACACCAGCTATCATTGTAAACGAGAACACCAGCTATCATTGTAAACGAGAACACCAGCTATCATTGTAAACGAGAACACCAGCTATCATTGTAAACGAGAACACCAGCTATCATTGTAAACGAGAACACCAGCTATCATTGTAAACGAGAACACCAGCTATCATTGTAAACGAGAACACCAGCTATCATTGTAAACGAGAACACCAGCTATCATTGTAAACGAGAACACCAGCTATCATTGTAAACGAGAACACCAGCTATCATTGTAAACGAGAACACCAGCTATCATTGTAAACGAGAACACCAGCTATCATTGTAAACGAGAACACCAGCTATCATTGTAAACGAGAACACCAGCTATCATTGTAAACGAGAACACCAGCTATCATTGTAAACGAGAACACCAGCTATCATTGTAAACGAGAACACCAGCTATCATTGTAAACGAGAACACCAGCTATCATTGTAAACGAGAACACCAGCTATCATTGTAAACGAGAACACCAGCTATCATTGTAAACGAGAACACCAGCTATCATTGTAAACGAGAACACCAGCTATCATTGTAAACGAGAACACCAGCTATCATTGTAAACGAGAACACCAGCTATCATTGTAAACGAGAACGATAGCTATCATTGTAAACGAGAACGATAGCTATCATTGTAAACGAGAACACCAGCTATCATTGTAAACGAGAACACCAGCTATCATTGTAAACGAGAACACCAGCTATCATTGTAAACGAGAACACCAGCTATCATTGTAAACGAGAACACCAGCTATCATTGTAAACGAGAACACCAGCTATCATTGTAAACGAGAACACCAGCTATCATTGTAAACGAGAACGATAGCTATCATTGTAAACAAGAACACCAGCTATCATTGTAAACGAGAACACCAGCTATCATTGTAAACGAGAACGACAGCTATCATTGTAAACGAGAACACCAGCTATCATTGTAAACAAGAACACCAGCTATCATTGTAAACGAGAACACCAGCTATCATTGTAAACGAGAACACCAGCTATCATTGTAAACGAGAACACCAGCTATCATTGTAAACGAGAACACCAGCTATCATTGTAAACGAGAACGATAGCTATCATTGTAAACGAGAACACCAGCTATCATTGTAAACGAGAACACCAGCTATCATTGTAAACGAGAACGACCAGCTATCATTGTAAACGAGAACACCAGCTACCTGTTGTTATTTTCATTGTAAACGATGAACACCAGCTATCATTGTTACAGCGCATTGTACTACAGAGAAGACTGCGCTCCACTGTTGCATCGCAGAACATCACGTCAGAAAACTGGTTTCAGTACAGGGCTATCATTAAATATGACATCATCACCTACCTGTTGTATATTTTATATATTATTTTAAACACGATGAACAGTACAATACAGCATTTGATGTGTACTACAGAGAAGACTGCCCTCCACTGTTGCATCGCAGAACATCAAATTCAAATAGTGGTCAACGTTAATAGCTAAGCTTTCCTTGAATCGGGGTTATAGTTTCAAAACGCAGAAATGTCCATCAAACCTGTTTCCGATACTCTTATATTTCCATCAACCACGTTAAAAAGTAAAACCTTGTGCATATTTACTACAGTGGAGGATGCCTGCCAATGCGATGCATCCTGTTGTGACGGTGGGAAGTTAGTCCAAGTATACACATCACGAAACTTATTATGTCATTGCAATTAACAATAATATAATAATAATAATAATAATAATAATAATAATAATAATAATAATAATAATAATAATAATAATAATAATAATAATAACTAGAACTGTTAGGCAGTTTTATGGCCTCCAAGCTCCAGTACCTGTATCAAATATTTAAGCAATCACTGGAAGAAGCTGGTTTAGTTCAAAAAAATGCATCAAACAGCCATTTGGTTTGAGGTCAACACCATTTTTTTAAAAGTCAGTTGAATTGCTACAGTGTCAAGGATGATGCTTGTGAAGTTTGGAGTTAGTCAAGTAAATTGTTTGTCAACTGACGCAGGTTTAAATTTCAAATGTAAACGTATAAGTGGAGGCCATCTTGTTTTGTAAAACATCACCATTTTCACATATTTGTATCCCATGGTTACTGGGACGATAACTACCAAGCTTGGAGTTTGTTGGACAAACGGTTTTCAAACAGCAGCAGTTTGTTGTTAGGGGCGCGTTTCAATAAGATTTGCGGCAGCCATTTTGACATGAAAATTTATCACAGCAACTTCTGCTTCGCAAACTTGATGCAGATTTGGATGCTCATGATATTTGCTAAGTTTTGGATCAATCGCTTCACCGGTTCCCAAGAAGAAGATTTTGAAAGATTTTATCGAAAAATGTGTCATGGCGCCAATTGCAAGGACGCCAATGAATCCAACTTGTTAGCTGCCAAGTCAGAACCTGATCAGTCACACAGCTTCGAAGCAGCAGCACTTTGAAGTTTTGGGAAGAAAAAAAAACAAACCAACAATAAAAATGGGCTTCCCAGCCTTTGGCTTGGAAGCCTAATTAGTATAAGTATATACATAATTTATGGAGTATTGTCTATCGTCATATTCAGTAAGGTGTAATCAGTGATCCCATGTTCTTATTTTGTGTTTTACTCTAATGGGAAGTGGTTGTGTCCAAGACTACCATGCATACTTTCTTGAGGCATACTTTCTCTGTCTCCTACTCCTTCTGTTGATCAAATACAACAGGAGTATTTCTTAATGTTCCTCATCACTGTCCCTCATCTTGCTGGAAATAAAAGGCATTTGCTGTACAATATATGGGAGCCCTTTTTTGTTCTGGTGTGACCGCTCCAGAAACGATTTATCGTTCTCGTTCCAGGTGTGACCGGGCCTTTACACGAGCAAGCACAGGTGGGCTAAAAGGCCTTTTCTCGTTCTGGAATTTCTGATGTTCTTTCTTATAAACTGAGCAATCAACAGCAATGAGCATTTCTGAAACACAATATTCTGAATCGCAAGGGAACTTCTCACACAAACAGTAGCTCCCTGCACGTGCCCCATGCACCAGTCTACAGTGTTATTAGTAATTAACCAATAGATCAGAAGCTTCTGAGAGAGAAGCTGCTACAAGTCATGTCAGGATCTCGTTTCGAATATGGTCCTCTCAAGGCCCCTTGGTCAAGGTTCAAAACACTACTGGATCTGGCTTGCCACTTTGTTGCAGGGTGTGTGTGTGTGTGTGTGTGTGTGTGTGTGTGTGTGTGTGTGTATCTCAGTGTGCGTGTGTGTGTGTGTCTCTGTATCTCAGTGTGCAGGTGTGTGTATGTGTCTGTATCTCAGTGTGTGTGTTTGTCTCTGTATCTCAGTGTGTGTGTGAGTGTGTGTGTGTGTGTGTGTGTGTGTGTGCGCGTCTATCTCAGTGTGTGTGTGTGTGTCTGTATCTCACTGTGTATGTGTGTGTCTCTCTCTGTAACATGATCTCAGGTCTCAATGTGTATGTGTGTGTGTGTCTGTCTCTGTCTGTCTCTCTCTCTCTCTTTCTCTCTCTCGCTCTCTGTAACGTGATCTCAGGACTCAGTGTTTCTTGGGGCCTCTTCTTTCAGACTGCTAAATTTATCACCGGGATTCTGAGAGACAACACCTGTCCCTCCTCCCTCTCCCTCTCCCTCCCTCCCCTCCTGTCAAAATGTAGCTATGCTTTACCATACCTCTCTGTGCTTTACAATGCTTCCCTATGCTTTACCAGACCTCTCTGTGCTTTACAATGCTTCCCTATGCTTTACCATATATCTCTGTGCTTTACCATGCTTTCACTGTGCTTTATTACACTTTGCTGTGCTTTTACTATGGGAAACTTTTATAAGGAACTCCCTTCTCTCGCTCCTCTCCCTCCATCTGTTTCTCATTCTCATTCTTTTTGTCATGTTTTCCTGTCATCCCCTCTTCCCCTGTCAATCACAGCCTCCTCTCCTCTCCAAATAAGGGTGTCCTATTCCCTCCATCTCAAACTCACAATCTTGACAGAGAATTGTGAGGGTCTGGAATCAACTCTCCAGTAATGTTGTAGAAGCTGACACCCTGGGATCCTTCAAGAAGCTGCTTGATGAGATTTTGGGATCAATAAGCTACTAACAACCAAACGAGCAAGATGGGCCGAATGGCCTCCTCTCGTTTGTAAATTTTCTTAAGTTCTTATGTTCTTATGTTCTTGACATTTTTAATTCTCCATCTCTCTCCCTTCCTCTGCTTCCCCTCCCTCCCTCTCCTTCTCTCCCCCTTACCCGGTCTCTACTCATTTCTCTCTCCCTTTCTCTCTCTTCCTCTATCCCTTCTTCTCCTCTCTCTATCTCTCACTCATCTGTAACACGCAGAAATGTCAGCCCTTCCTGGTTCTGAATCACTTCTATCTCATTTCCATACCACGTCAGCACAGTACTTAAACACCACAGTAATGGAAGCATGCCAAGCTGTCTCCACACAATATATCAATCTGTGCAGATAACAGAAATGACAATAATGGATAAATCAGGTAATGTTAAATCAGTTTTTTTTTTTGTTTTGTTTTTTAAATTAAAATTTAAATTTTTTTTTTTTTTTTTACGTTAAAAAAACTTACAGGGAAAAAAAATCACAAAAGACAACATTAAGCCCATGTGACAGAGATCGAATGACGCTTGGTGTTAGATCTCCCTCCCGACCTGTGAGGGAGCTATCTAAAGGGAACAGAGTACCCTGGACTAAAAGATGTGACACTTTACCCCACCGGGTGAGGGTCAGGGAATATAAGAGGTCCCCGAATACACGCCCCTAGGTGGTAGTGCAAAAGCTCTGTGACCACATGATACACTGGCTCAACCCTGCTCAGAAAACAAGCGCACAGATGCCATAGTGATTGAGCAGTTTTGCCATGTGGTCAGCGCCGAGACCCAAGTGTGGATACGGCACCACAACCCCAACACCCTGGACGAGGCAGTAAAGCTCGCTGAGGACTTCGAGGACTCCCTGGTATCAGCCCAGACTGGGCTACTGTGGCAAAGTGCGCCGCCCCTGGGCTACTTATTTGTGTTGTATGTTACGTGTAGTGTGTTAATGTTGGTGTATAGTCATTGGTGCACAGGATATAAACGGGTCTGTGTAACACAAGTGGGTTTAAAATGTATATTTGTATTTAGGCACGAGGATTGCACAGCACTTCACGTGCAGGTAAAATGTAATAATATGTGAGCACGGGGAATTGCACTTTATTAATTCATGTGCAGTTGTACTGAGACTCAAACTGAATGATTGATTAGCAATCGAGTCTCGGTACAGCTGCATAAAAACAGCATGTTTTCACTCACTCGGGGTTGTGTGTTCAGGGCGAAAGAACGGGAGAGAGATGGAGAGAAATAGGAAGCAATTGCCACATCGTGCTGGAGGACCAACATGGTACTTGTTTGTTTAATGTTCGTGCCCTGTTTGTTCCTGTCTGTTCATTTTGTTTGTCTATTTATTTTGGCTCAAGTGCCGTGTTCTGTTTTGTTCAGCATCTTTATTTTCTGTTTGTTCATTTATTAAATGCAAGCAAGCAAGTGCTGTGCAATCCTCTTCTCCACGTTTCTGTCCTGTGTGTTGTTCTTCCAGGTCTGACGTCACCACTCAGCCAGCCTTGTGACAGCTACTCATCACTCCAATACAGCGGAGCACCACCTCCTCTCTCTGCTCCAACACCCCCAGAACCGGGTCAACAACTTCCTAGACCACTGGCCCCAATGGGTAACTTTGCCTCCCTTCCATGGAGATCAAGGTTGTCCCCTAGCTGGGGTAGAAGTGATTCTCCCGCCCCGTTGCCTTACCAGCAGCGAGGCAGATATCTAACCCCTGTACCCTCCTTTTCCTCTACCTGTTTTAGGTGCTACCATACCATGCCCATCTGCGAGGAAGTGTGATGTGGCAGCATGCAATCTGGCATCAGAAGCGGGTAAGCAAGGGGAAAACGTTCGTGAGGGACCTTGTATTGTCAATGTAATTTTGGGAAATGTGAAAACCCATGCATTAGTGAACAAATAGTGTGGTCAAACCTTAATTAGAACATCTCTCTTGGGCGGTGTGTTGTGGTAGCCACAAGGTCAGATGGCTATCTCCTGTATCCATGGAGGCAAGGCAACATACCCCACAGTCAAAGTATATTTATCGGTCAGTCCTATAAAACGTAACCTAGTAGTTGGGGTGGGGGAAAGGCTACCACACCCCCGAGACTGGCCAAACTATAAAGAATTGGTGAAATTAATGGCTGTCCTGACCGCACACATGGCAGATGAAAATGAAAGGGAAATGATAGGTAATATTTTTCCCTTTCAAACTGAAACTGGAGGGAGCATTAATGAGACAAGACTGGGGGCTGGTGGGAGCCTGTTACAATGGTAACAAATGCCAGTCAAAGGGGGTCGGAACGCTGTGTGACAATATACACGGACAATATACCGGACACGTGGCAGTCAAGTGGGGCCAAAATAACAACTCCTCACTAGTGCACACTTGGGGGCAGGTCCAGTCTATTGAAGGTAAGGACGTTGAAGGCGCTGGGGCACTAGTATTCCCACATTTCATTATCAAGAGGCAATTATTATATTGGGTAAATCTTGCCACGGGCACAGGACAGTCTGCAACACAACTGATGGTTCCCCTGTTTTGACGACTGGAGGTCATGAGGCTGGCACATGATATTTCTTTTGCGGGGCACCTCGGAGCTGACAAGACAAGGGAGTGGATATTGGCTCAATTTTATTGGATAGGACTTCATAAAGATGTGTCGAAATATGTAGCCACATGCCCAAACTGCCAGCGAATAGCGCCCCTTTGGTTCCACTGCTGATAGTCCGCTAGTGCCGCTACAATAGCCAAAGATGCTAAAAATACATCCCATCAGGATGTCTGTTTATCATCCACAGACGGACAGTTTGGCAAAACATTTTAATCAGACCTTGAAGTTGATGCTGAGATGATTTGTAAATCAGGAGCAAAATCATTGGGCATCGCTTCTTCCCTACCTCCTTTTTGCAGTGAGAGAAGTGCCACAGAGTTCGACAGGGTTCTCCCCCTTCGAGCTCTTGTACGGCCGAGAGCCTCGCGGCAACCTCGATCTGTTGAGAGAGGGATGGGAGGAGCAAAAATTTAGCGAAGCATGTGCTCTTACTTAGAGATCGCCTAGATTTGGTTGGTCCCAGGACAATCTCAAATTGGCTCAGCACCGACAACAGCAGCATTACAACAAAAATGCATTGATTCAAACCTTTCGACCTGCAGACAAGATAATGCTGCTGCTTCCCTCATCAGAATCCAAACTATGTGCTAAATGGCAGGGGCCATACAAAGTGATTCGGGCTATAGGGAAAGTGAATTATGAAATTAGACAGCCCGATCGCCGAAATGAAAAAGAAATTTGTCATGTAAATTTATTAAAGCCCTGGCAGGCAAGGGATGCCTTATTTAAAGCCCCACGCAGTATAGAGGATGATTTAGGTCCCGGTCTAGAGACCTCTAGCACAAAAGATGTTTTGATGGGGGAAGTTACTTCCTGATCACCAATGTGAGTTGCATATGTTAATTGAGGAATTCAACTATATTTTTCTGACGAGCCCAGTAGAACTAACCTTGCTGAATATGTCATTGTGGCAGAGCAAAGCTCTGCTCTTTAGAAATTGGCAGGGATGGGGTTAACTTCCCCTACCTGCCTGGGTTTATTATGTTCAGGTGGCTGGGGTTGATTAGTTGATTAGGTTGATTAACGATCAATCAGCGCCCAGCCACCTGACATAAAAGGAGGCCTCTGCTTCTCATTTGGGGAGAGGGAGTTGAGGAAGCAGGTTGGTGTTTGTTTTGTGGTTTTTGAATTTTCTAAATCCAGTGAAGGCATTGCCCAGCTTGGAAACTTTATTTTTGTGAGTTTTGTTTTTGCTTTATTTGTGTTTGAGTATCTGTTATTTTGCCCTTGTGCACTTTATTTTTGTTTATTTATAATAAAATAGTTATTTTTTTGAACTGCAGTCTGTCTCTGGGCCTCTATCCACTCGCCAGCCTGCCACATTTGGTGTCAGAAGTGGGATAGCGCCACCTAGAGGCTCAGAGCAGTATTTATTTTTTTTTTGAAAAAAAAAAAAAAAAAAAAATGGGAAAGAAGAGCAGACAGTGAAAAGGCAAAGCAGCAGCTGAAGAAATGTAAGCTGCTGCAGCCACCGCTGGAGGACCCGGCCAGCCTCTTCCCCTGGTGTTCCTGGTGCGGGAAGGAGGACCATCGTTGGCGGTCCTGCCCAGACGTGCCACCGGCAAACTGGTGTGGCCGGTGTGAGGAGGACGGCCACAACTGGGCAGGATGCCCCTACAACCAGGCCCAGGAAGAGGTGCCGTGTTCACCCCGGGCATCAGGGGCCACCCCACTACCTCCAACACCACCACCTTCACCACCGTCCCAGGAGATCTGGGACTGGTTGATGCACCCTGAGGCAGACCTCGTCCACGATCTCCCCATAGTTATCAACACGCTGTGGCGTCGAGATGGGGAGAGGTGGGAACAGTGGGAGGAACAACACCACCCGGCCTCCTTCCCAGAGGTTGCCCTCATGGTGGTTAATTACCTGGCGGTAGACATGGGAGATCCACCGGTCACTCCAATAAAGAGAGGTGAGCCGCCTTCCCGAGAGCCAGAGAGGGGTGAGCCGCCTTCCCGGGAGCCAGAGAGGGGCGAGGGGCTGCCGTCGCTCCCAGAGCCAGAGAGGGGTGAGGATTGCCGTCGCTCCCAGAGCCAGAGAGGGGGGAGGAGCTGCCGTCGCCCCCAGAGCCAGAGAGGGGTGAGGAGCTGCCGTCGTCCCCAGAGCCAGAGAGGGGTGAGGAGCTGCCGTCGTCCCCAGAGCCAGAGAGGGAGTGAGGATGCCTCCCAGAGCCAGAGAGGGGTGAGGAGCTGCCGTCGCTCCCAGAGCCAGAGAGGGGTGAGGAGCTGCCGTCGCTCCCAGAGCCAGAGAGGGAGGAGGAGCCGCCGTCGCTCCCAGAGCCAGAGAGGGGTGAGGAGCCGCCGTCGCTCCCAGAGCCAGAGAGGGGTGAGGAGCCTGCCGTCGCTCCCAGAGCCAGAGAGGGGTGAGGAGCTGCCGTCGCTCCCAGAGCCAGAGAGGGGTGAGGAGCCGGAGAAGCCTCTTCACGGTGTCTAAAGATCCCAGGAAGGTCTCTCCCACACTAGGTGGTGATTGAGGTGCCGCCGTCCGTCAAAGGAGGGAAGAGTAGGGACGAGCGCAGCAGATGAGGAAGCCCAGATGGTAGATGCTGCCGATGAATCAGGCCAGAGAGCCAAGAGGAAAACCAAGCCTCGCCGCGGCTGGTCAGCGGGGCTCGAGGCCGGTTGTCTCCCCACCAGAGGGACCCGGCCTCCGCCGCCGCCGCCTCCGCCACCAGAGGGAGCCGGGCCGCCGTCGCCGCCTCCGCCACCAGAGGGAGCCGGGCCGCCGTCGCCGCCTCCGCCACCAGAGGGAGCCGGGCCGCCGTCGCCGCCTCCGCCACCAGAGGGAGCCGGGCCGCCGCCTCCGCCACCAGAGGGAGCCGGGCCGCCGCCTCCGCCACCAGAGGGAGCCGGGCCGCCGCCGCCTCCGCCACCAGAGGGAGCCGGGCCGCCGTCGCCGCCTCCGCCACCAGAGGGAGCCGGGCCGCCGCCGCCGCCGCCGTCGCCGCCTCCGCCACCAGAGGGAGCCGGGCCGCCGCCGCCGCCTCCGCCACCAGAGGGAGCCGGGCCGCCGTCGCCGCCTCCGCCACCAGAGGGAGCCGGGCCGCCGCCTCGCCGTGCTACCTTGGAGATTCGGTGCCCCCTCAACCAAAGAAGGCTTGGGGGCTCCGACATCAACCCCGCCCACCACCACCCACCATAACAGCCCACCCAAGGGACATAATTGGACTCTTGGGGGGAGGGGGGAAGGGGGGAGTTGGCCGATTGCGGCCGGTGTACGTTGTACATGGGGGGAGGTGTGTGGCAGAGCAAAGCTCTGCCCTTTTAAATTGGCAGGGATGGGGTTAACTTCCCCTACCTGCCTGGGTTTATTATGTTCAGGTGGCTGGGGTTGATTAGTTGATTAGGTTGATTAACGATCAATCAGTGCCCAGCCACCTGACATAAAAGGAGGCCTCTGCTTCTCATTTGGGGAGAGGGAGTTGAGGAAGCAGGTTGGTGTTTGTTTTGTGGTTTTTGAATTTTCTAAATCCAGTGAAGGCATTGCCCAGCCTGGAAACTTTATTTTTGTGAGTTTTGTTTTTGCTTTATTTGTGTTTGAGTATCTGTTATTTTGCCCTTGTGCACTTTATTTTTGTTTATTTATAATAAAATAGTTATTTTTTTGAACTGCAGTCTGTCTCTGGGCCTCTATCCACTCGCCAGCCTGCCACAGTCATTGTCTCTCCCCCATGTGTCACTGTGAGAGGGAGACCTTATTGGATCCCAGAAATTGGACGAAGTGGCGTTAGCAAAGAGGTATGGGCAATGCTCGAACTTGGGGTGCCTTCCAGGAGGGAGTGGTGCAGTTCAATTGTGATAGTGACCAAAAAGGACAGCACCAACCGCTTCTTCATTGATTTCCACAACGTAAACGTTATTTGCAAGTTTGATGCATATCCCATAGGCCTCGTTCGACAAGCTTCTAGATAGACGTGGTGATTTACAGAGTGGAGCATTTGGGCTAGCTCAAGCCGCCCGTCTAGGATGACGTGGTGATTTACAGCTCCATCTGACGAGAGCATTTGGCTAGGATCACAGCCGCCCTTCAGTCTCTAAGGGCAGCCTGGCTGGCAGCTAACTTGCGAAAATGTGCGTTTGCCAAGAAAGAGACACAATATTTGGGATTTATAATGGGGAATGGCAGGGTGAATTTGGGATTTATAATGGGGAATGGCAGGGTGAAACCCATTGTCACCAAGATCCAGGCCATCCATGGAAATCCCCAAAACTAAGGCTCAGGTAAGTGACACTGGAACAATTTTTAAAATGGGGGTACTGAAAGCCATTGAACAAAACTGTACCCCCTGTATATGATGGAAGCCATGGAAAGCAGAGTACCGCACCCCCAGCACCCCTAGTTCCAGTGCCCTTGGCTCAGGTGAGGTCTCTCCTGGGGTTAGCCGGTTATTATCGCCGTTTTATCCCCGAGTATGCCACAGTTAGTTGACCTCACCAGAAAGAGCGCACCAAATTCCATTAAGCGGTCAGCACAATGTCAGGGGACGCTTGACACTGTTAAGCAGAGACTGTCAGACCACCGTCGTCGTCACTCCAGACTTCACTAAGAGATTCATCCTCCACACCGATTAATCAGATGTTGGTTTAGGTGCAGTCTTGTCCCAAACAGTAAACGAAGTAGAGCACCCCATCCTGTACATTAGCAAAAAAATGTACATTAGCAATGTTTGGCCATCAAATGGGCTACTTACTCTTGGAGATACTACCTGCTGGGGCACTCGTTTCATCTCGTCACTGACCACGCCCCACTCAAGTGGTTAATCACAATGAAGGACAGCAATGCCCAGATAACTCGATGGTATCTGGCATTGCAGCCCTTCAGGTACCACTTGGTACACCGTGTGGGGAAAGACCATCAAAATGAAGATTACTTTTCCCGGGAGGGGGGAGCAATGGAAAGGTAGATTCAGCCAAGTGTTCCTTCGATTCCACTCTGAGCGGTGGGATATGTGACAGAGATCGAATGACGCCTGGTGTTAGATCTCCCTCCTGACCTGTGAGGGCGTTATCTAAAGGGAGCAGAATACCCTGGACTAAAAGGCATGACACTTTATTCCTGTGGGTAGTTGGAAATCGACCGGCTAGAAAAGGGGCGGGGCTACGGTACCCGAACTCAATGACCCAGACGGGAAACAGCATGGCATCCGCGGATTGGAGAAGCGGATGCGCTCGTCAACCAAGAGTCATGAAGGAGGGTATAAATAGGGGCTTAGCAAAATAATCTGTTCCTTTGTAAATGGTTGGATTTGACCTTGTAGGAATACCATATCTGGGGGCGGCACAGTGGCATGGTGATTGGCACTGCTGCCTCACAGCACCAGGGTCCTGGCTTCGATTACGGCTGAGGGGTCTGTCTGTGTGGCGTTTGCATGTTCTCCCTGTGTTGGTGTGGGTTTTCTCCCACCATCCAAAAACATGCTGTTCAGGTTGATTGGTCATTCTAAATTGCCCTCTGTGTGTGTGTGTGTGTGTGTGTGTGCCCAGAGTATGGATGGAGTACCATATTTGTTGAAAACCATGAATGTTTGTTAGAGTCGGCTGTAACTGTTGTTTGTCTCAATAGACAACCAATAACACGATCCAGAGCTGTAGCGCAAGATAGCATCAACCCGGATATCACTTTCACCCCTGCATTTCACAGAAATTACACAACTAGCACCTAATTTCACTCACTGTCTTGTGTTTAGTGTGGGTGTGTGTAAAACCTGGACTTTTGGTTGTGGGTCAAACCCGGGGATTACAATTACAAGTGATACACGCCCATTTATTGTTTACAGGTGTTTGCCTAGGACTCTGGACATTGTCAGATCATTTTCAATTAACACCCCATGCACCTGAAAATAATTGTGTGCACTGCACTCACCTGTATCCACTCACCACTTTGCCACAGCCCCCTATAGAGATTTACATTATCACTCAGAACAATATTAAGTTACATACATTTATATTGTAAATTTACACTGGTTTTGCATACACTCTCCGTGACAATAACGTTTTGTTTATATGTAATTTAACTCTTGATCTTACTTACAGAAAATGTATGAATTATTGAACTGCTGAACTTCACAAACAAAAAATGAGAATGACCAAAAGCAGAATAAAAAGATCAGTGAACTGTTTACATTGAAGGCAGCGTCTCACGGACAGTACTGGCAGCGTCTCATTGACAGTATTGAGTGGAAGCAAACTTTTCTGCTATTGTTAAAACAAGCAAATCTATAAATAATCGTTGGTTTTCAGCTGCTGCAAATCTGTAACTTTCCCTCTATCTCTTCCATTCAATACAATCCTTGTGACTGCCCAAAATATTCTTCTTCCCAGCACCAGGAAACATGTATTTCTATTCTAAGTGACATGTGTGCTCCTCACGGCGGTATTCAGTAGCTTTTGGATGTTATATTCTCAACATGTTTTTTATCAACATTTTAATTGTAATCTCCTCCCATAGAGTTCTTTGTGTTTCCTGACATGTTTTCATTTTTTCCCGTTTCGTTACACATTCTCACACACAGCCCCCTGGCTCTAGGCAGCTACCGTGCCACGCCAGTATCAGGTATGAAAGATGCTGGCAGGGCATGGTGCTGACACGCCTAGGGATGGTATGGGTTTTTAGAAAAATCATGGAAACAATGTGGCACGCTTTCATAACAGTGAATGACAGAACCATGCCAGCACAGTGCTGGAGGTTCGTGGAAATGAGGTATTCCTGTTGTGCTGTAGGTCAAACTCACTCTGACAGTCAGGATGCAGTCAAACTGTGTGACCTATACCAGGATGCAGCACTTTACATATAGCGCTGTGATCCTGTTAATAAAGCTAATAAGAGGTGAGAGAATGGGTTTTAAAGATGGTCGGCACTCTTTTAAAGGGAGGGGCCAGTGATACTGTTAATAAAGCTAATAAGAGGTGAGAGAATGGATTTTAAAGATGGTCAGCGCTCCTTTAAAGGGAGGGGCCAGTGATACTGTTAATAAAGCTAATAAGAGGTGAGAGAATGGATTTTAAAGATGGTCAGCAGTGATCTCCTTTAAAGGGAGAGGGATTTTCAGTGATAAAGGGAGGGGCCAGTGTTAATAAAGCTAATAAGAGGTGAGAGAATGGATTTTAAAGATGGTCAGCGCTCCTTTTAAAGGGAGGGTCCAGTGATCATGTTAATAAAGCTATTAAAAAGGAAGAGAATGGATTAGCACATTGGTCAGCCCTGCTGTAATAAAAATAAATTAAACTAAATCTAATTTTAGTCCCATAATGACTATTTATCTCAGCGCCTGCGGGCTTGCCTGTAAGCTGCCCAGAACTGTGTTGTCCTCCGATGCTGTAGCTTTGAGGTGGCTACATTCTAAATTGGGAATGTAATAATAAAAATAATTGGCGACCACTAATTTAAAAATTAATTAATTAATTAATTAATTAATTAATTAATTATGTACCTATACTGGGTCACCGACACTCCAGCGCCCTCTAGAGCGTATGGTGTATAACTCAGGGTTTCCTTTCAATGGAATGACAACCATTACCGAATGGGAAAGAGCCCTCTCTGACCATCAATCACTGAGCATATATAAAAAAGCTGCCCTATCAGGGCCCTGCTGTGAGGGGCAAGTCCCTCCCACCTCCTGCTGAAGAGGGACGTCCTTACAGTAACATATCGCCATGTTCTCTCTCTCTTCAGTGAGACAGGTCACAGATTGCTTTGTGCTTTCTTGTCCGATTTGGCTTATTTGTTGGTTTATACCTACAAATTTATTTACATCCACAGTAAAATTATGCTTTCGAGCGTTCTTAAGAGTGCTCTTGCCTGATTCTCCCGTCAGTTTACCGGCGAGACTGGCGAGCGGCCGTTACTGTTTTCTACTACACGAGGCCTGTAAGGAGACCCCGCGGGCTCGCGGCATCGTCCTCTACGCTGATTTAATCGGCCACAGCAACCAAATAAAATTTAAAAAAAAAAAAAACAGCTCATGCCTAGCGCCCCTCCCAAGCCTCGGGCTCTCCTAGCGCGGCTGCGCTTGCTCTCGACGACCATGCTGACTGAATGGGCACCAGACCCTGGCATCGACCGCGGATCTCCCGCCATACCTACAGGCTTGGAACAGCGCCTACCCGGCCACGATTGACTCGGCACCGGTGTAACCATCTTCGGCGCCACCTACAGACCGACGCCGACTGACTTGGCACTGACCACTCGGCACCAACCGCGCTCTCCTCGACACCGATCCAGGCACCGATAGACATGGTACCGACCTCTAGGCACCGATCGCAGCAGCCTCGCCTACACACACGCCATGTCAGTGTATTAAACTGTGTCCTCCGCTGGTTTCCACCAGGCAGGACGAGCACTGGTCCTGTGTCAGATGCTTAGGGCACCACGTAGGTACCGCTCCCCTTTCTTGCTCAGACGCACACAATCCCCATCGGAATCGCCTCGGAGGTGCCCAAGCTCGGCCGAGCGGCGCCTTTGCGGAGCTAGCAGAGACTGTAAGGTCTCAGCAGACGATGCTAGAGACCCTACTCAAATTGGGAAGGTATACCTGGCAGCAATATCAGTGTACCACGACAAAATTGACTCGGTGTCCCCTGGGGCACATTTCCTGGCAGTGCAATTTCTTAAAGGGGCTCGGAGGCTTCGTCCTCCCATGAACGGGTCCTTACGGGTCCCCGATTTGAGCCCATGGCGTCAGCAGAACTGCGCCCTGTTTCCTTGAAGGTGGTGTTTTTAATAGCTATTACGTCTGCCAGACGGGTACGTGAGCTTCATGCTCTGTCCATCGATGACACAGGTATGGCTTTCACTGGAAATGACTCGCGGGTAACAGTAAGAACAAATCCAGCTTTTTTGTCAAAGGTGGTATCTCCATTCCATATTAACCAACCCGTGGTTTTGGAAACTTTCAGACCTCCCCCGCACGAGTCAGAGAAGGACCGTAGACAGCACCCGCTATGCCCAGTTAGGGCTCTGCGCTGTTACCTGGATAGGACGGCGTCATGGAGACAGTCCAATCAGCTGTTTATCTGCTACGGGTCCCGCTCTAGAGGTCAGGCCCTATCGAAGCAACGTCTAGCGCACTGGGTGACAGATGCGATACACTTGGCGTATGAACAGACGGACTCCCCCTTACCGGGGGACATTACGTCCCATTCTACCAGGGGACAGGCAACTTTGTGGGCTTTCCTTCATGGCGCCTCCTTAGATGAGTTATGCAATGCTGCTACATGGACAGGTAGTCAGACATTTGTGCGTTTTTACCGCCTTGATGTTGCAAACCGAGCGAGACCCCATCTGGTCTCTAGGGTGTTGCAGGCGGCATGCCCTTAGGCGTCATGTGGGCTCTGAGGTTATCGCCGTGGGGCTGTACTGTCAGTAATCTGGAGCAACGACAGCTTTGGTACAGAGTCCCATTCGGTAATGGTTGTCATTCCATTGAAAGGGAACGTTAGGTTATTACCATAACCCTGGATCCCTGAAAGAGAATGAGAACCATTACCCTTCGAGGTCGTGGCCCCCGCTGACCTCTGATTTCGAAAGAAAATGGCGATATGTTCCTGTGAGGACTTCCCTCTACAGCAGGAGGTGGGAGGGACTTCCCCCTCACAGCAGGGCCCTGACAGGGCAGCTTCTTTATATATGCTCAGTGATTGACGGTCAGAGAGGGCTCTTCCCATTCGGTAATGGTTGTCATTCTCTTTCAGGGAACCAGGGTTATGGTAATGACCGGGCGGCAGAACATTATAGCCAGGAACACTTTTAATGGAAAAATAAACCTGCCTTGCCTTAAATATATAGTAGACAATGAATCTGAAATACGCGTTGTCTTTCGTTGACTACAGTATTTTGTTAATGCACGTCTATTTTAGTTTTTTGCTGTTCTACATTTTTGGACTACAACTGTTTTTTTTTTTTTTTTTTCCCAAACAGTACTCTCACACATTTGGTCACCATAGTAACTGTTGCGTGAAACCGGAGTAGCGCTGCTGCGCTGAAGCCTTTGTACGTCAGCTGATAACCCATCACGCCTTTCTTCTTAAAGGCGTACAGCCTCTATGAATGAACCCTAATATCTCTCACAAGCAGCTGGGTGCATATTTTTACGATATCACAACAAAATGAATACATTTTTTTGTGCATATGTACAGCTAGTATGTACTGTATATCACCTTACAGTACAATAATACGACAACAAATGGACTGAATGCTAATACCCCAAAATAATCGGAATATGTTTTTAATAAAGTAGCCGGCGCAAATCTATTATTAGGCGGTGGATCGCCGGTTTATTTTGACCCCATGCATTCATTGTCACTATTTTTGCTTTGAAAATAATTGGTTTTTTTTTACAGTCATTTTAACGCCTATCGCAGTGCTTAACACAGAAAACCCGCCCCTTCAGCTCTCCGATTGGTTCAATGTTGTGTCAAGACGTAACACAGCTGTCATGTGGTTGGAAGATTTTTTTTTTTTAAGCAGCAGCGGTCTTGCTGGAAGCGCAATCAATCCTTAATGATTGCAAATCTGCAAGACTGGCGCATAAGAAGACCTCACCCTCGACACGTGATAGGGGAGCCTGCTTGGCGCGGGCCGTCGTGTCACGTGACCCGGCACGGTTGCTATAGATCCCGCGTCCCTGGTTACAGCAGGCGTCCGCTGCGTGATGACGCCACACGCCCCTTCTTCTTAGTTTCAGACGGAAAGCGAGTGAAGATTCAAAACGTCCACAGCAAGATGTCGCTTTGATCAGCAGCGCTGTTTTACTTATTTGAATGGATGTCATGCATGCAACGATTCGGGAAAGGGGATTACTGTATTATAAATACACCCCTGTTAAAATTGAAACGCCGACACTCGTGTGAATTAGCTACGACTCGCTCTGTTAATTATAACACTTTTGCAGCAATTTAATACGAAAGCCCCGATTCGTCTGGGTTATTCTTATAAGTGATTTTACCTTTATGTAGTTCTCTGTGACTAACTAAAAGTTCTGAGAAAATAACCATTATTTTATCTTCATGTCATAGCCTAATAATAATAATAATAACAATAAACAATAATAATAAAAAATAATAATAATAATAATAATAATAATAATAATCATCATCATCATCATCATCATCTATTTTAAACATTTAATAAGAAATCTACGGCACAGAATATATCGGGTTTTTTTATGTAACTGCATTAATTTTAATTGAAATCGGAATAAACGGAGACTCCCGATATCTGTATTTATATTTGAGCAGATTTCTGTTTAAATAGTATAATTACCCGGGTTTGACAATGCCGCATTGTTGCTCGTGTATTGGACGTTACTGGGAGATGCTGGTTTTTACTGGGATGGTACTTCTCGCCCTGTCGCTGGACGGTGCATCTGCAACCGATTCAACAGCGATTAGCTACACGGGCAGCACGGAACCGTACGGGCCTGGCAACATGGGCCGAACCGAGCAGCCGGCTTCCACAGTCCAGTCTGCCTCCGACGCCGGCTTGGAAGATGTTTCGAAGCAACCCGAGTCGGGTCCAGAAGTTCTGATGGAGTTCGGAGATGAGAGCCCGACTTCCAGCGAAAGCACCCCGTCCCCGGACAAAGCTGTCTCCAAGGCAACCCCGGAAACCAGTCCCGGGACACGGACGTTTTCTCGCGCTTACGGTAAGCATTTGTATTGTTTTAAATTATGTTTTTATTCATTTAAAATACAATACAACGAATACATATACACTGGTTTGCACGCTTACTATAACACCTGCAGATTCCCCATTTATAGCCTTTATATACCTACCCGTGAGAATTTCGATTTCCGCTCAGTAATCGGTGATATGGAAACAACAGATTTAAAAAAAAATAATGTACAGATCAGTACTAAACAGTACATTTCTAATAAGATAGTGGAAATCATTGAAGCACCCAATGTATGGCAAAGAAAATATAAAGGAAGGTTGGAGTTTCTTATGCGTTTCACTTAAACCCAGACATTGGGGCGTCCAAGCTTGTTAATTCTGCCACCCAGACACACAGATGCCAGTCCCGCACAGGTGGTGACCCTACACCCATACACGCTGCACTAGGTATCGAGGTTGTGTATCACAGGCGGTGACCCTACACCCATACACGCTGCACCAGGTATCGAGGTTGTGTATCACAGGCGGTGACCCTACACCCATACACGCTGCACCAGGTATCGAGGTTGTGTATCACAGGCGGTGACCCTACACCCATACACGCTGCACCAGGTATCGAGGTTGTGTATCACAGGTGGTGACCCTACACCCATACACGCTGCACCAGGTATCGAGGTTGTGTATCACAGGCGGTGACCCTACACCCATACACGCTGCACCAGGTATCGAGGTTGTGTATCACAGGCGGTGACCCTACACCCATACACGCTGCACCAGGTATCGAGGTTGTGTATCACAGGTGGTGACCCTACACCCAGTCCACACTGCACCAGGTATCGAGGTTGTGTATCACAGGCGGTGACCCTACACCCATACACGCTGCACCAGGTATCGAGGTTGTGTATCACAGGCGGTGACCCTACACCCATACACGCTGCACCAGGTATCGAGGTTGTATATCACAGGCGGTGACCCTACACCCATACACGCTGCACCAGGTATCGAGGTTGTGTATCACAGGCGGTGACCCTACACCCATACACGCTGCACCAGGTATCGAGGTTGTGTATCACAGGCGGTGACCCTACACCCATACACGCTGCACCAGGTATCGAGGTTGTGTATCACAGGCGGTGACCCTACACCCATACACACTGCACCAGGTATCGAGGTTGTATATCACAGGCGGTGACCCTACACCCATACACGCTGCACCAGGTATCGAGGTTGTGTATCACAGGCGGTGACCCTACACCCATACACGCTGCACCAGGTATCGAGGTTGTGTATCACAGGCGGTGACCCTACACCCATACACACTGCACCAGGTATCGAGGTTGTGTATCACAGGCGGTGACCCTACACCCATACACGCTGCACCAGGTATCGAGGTTGTGTATCACAGGCGGTGACCCTACACCCATACACACTGCACCAGGTATCGAGGTTGTGTATCACAGGCGGTGACCCTACACCCATACACGCTGCACCAGGTATCGAGGTTGTGTATCACAGGCGGTGACCCTACACCCATACACGCTGCACCAGGTATCGAGGTTGTGTATCACAGGCGGTGACCCTACACCCATACACGCTGCACCAGGTATCGAGGTTGTATATCACAGGCGGTGACCCTACACCCATACACGCTGCACCAGGTATCGAGGTTGTATATCACAGGCGGTGACCCTACACCCAGTCCACACTGCACCAGGTATCGAGGTTGTGTATCACAGGCGGTGACCCTACACCCATACACACTGCACCAGGTATCGAGGTTGTGTATCACAGGCGGTGACCCTACACCCATACACGCTGCACCAGGTATCGAGGTTGTGTATCACAGGCGGTGACCCTACACCCATACACGCTGCACCAGGTATCGAGGTTGTGTATCACAGGCGGTGACCCTACACCCATCCACACTGCACCAGGTATCGAGGTTGTGTATCACAGGCGGTGACCCTACACCCATACACGCTGCACCAGGTATCGAGGTTGTGTATCACAGGCGGTGACCCTACACCCATACACGCTGCACCAGGTATCGAGGTTGTGTATCACAGGCGGTGACCCTACACCCATACACGCTGCACCAGGTATCGAGGTTGTGTATCACAGGCGGTGACCCTACACCCATACACGCTGCACCAGGTATCGAGGTTGTGTATCACAGGCGGTGACCCTACACCCATACACGCTGCACCAGGTATCGAGGTTGTGTATCACAGGCGGTGACCCTACACCCATACACGCTGCACCAGGTATCGAGGTTGTATATCACAGGCGGTGACCCTACACCCATACACGCTGCACCAGGTATCGAGGTTGTGTATCACAGGCGGTGACCCTACACCCATACACGCTGCACCAGGTATCGAGGTTGTGTATCACAGGCGGTGACCCTACACCCATACACGCTGCACCAGGTATCGAGGTTGTGTATCACAGGCGGTGACCCTACACCCATACACGCTGCACCAGGTATCGAGGTTGTGTATCACAGGCGGTGACCCTACACACCCAGTCCAAACCGCATGCAGTTATCGATTTTATATATCATGCTTTACGTTTTTCCTTATTCCTGGAGAACTGAGTTTCCAATTGTCACAGAATTTGCCATTAAGAATGTGTCCGAGTGTCTGTCTGTATATCCGTCTGTATGTCACACTTTCATTTTTACAGCATTGATAAACCAGCAAAAAATCCAGTCAGTTAGAGAGATAGGTCCTAATAAAGTGGCCAGAGAGTTCATATTGAATAACGATGCAGCTTCTCTTCTCTCTCTCTCTCTCTCTCTCTCTCTCTCTCTCTCTCTCTCTCTCTCTCTCCCTCCTTCTCAGACATGCCCCTCTGTACCTGTGACATCACTCCAGGGGTTTGTGACCTCAATTGCTGCTGTGACATCACAGACTGTGACCTCACAGATGGGCCTGAGTCTGTTTTCACACACTGCACCCCTGGGAGTAAAAGGTGAGAGAGTGAGTGTATTGTAGTGTGTGTGTATTGTAATGAGTGTACTGTAATATTGTAATGTGTGAGTGCAAGGGTGTGCAATTGTTTTTTAAAAACTTGTTATCGAAGGGACAAATTGCAAGAAAAATCTACTTGTCCTTCTCAAAAATCTACTTGCCCCCTCGCCGTCACACAAAAAAAGTAGAATATAACTTGTAGGATTTTGGTTTTAAAATGTGTGTGCTTGCTGCTAGACTTCTGCAATTCAGTTTTCAGAAACTTGAGGGTCTCTCTACAAATATACCCAGAGTGCCTTTCTAGCAACAGAGCGAACACAGGACAAATAAACAAATACAAACTACCTGTCCGACGGGCAAAGTGTAACAGCAAAACTTGTCCGTTATGCGAATCTCGTTGTCCCAGGCATCTGGCGAACCTCTGAATGAGTGCATTGTAATGCAAGTGTGTGTGAGTGTATTTTAATGAGTGTGTGTGTGTGTGTGAGAGTGTATTGTAACGCAAGTGTGTGTGTGTGTGTGAGAGTGTATTGTAACGCAAGTGTGTGTGAGTGTATTGTAACGTGAGTGTGTGTGAGTGCATTGTAACGTGTGTGTGTGAGTGTATTGTAACATGAGTGTGTGTGTCTGAGTGTTTTGTAATGCAAGTGTGTGTGTGTGAATGCATTGTAATGCAAGTATGTGTGAGAGTGTATTGTAATGCGATTGTGTGTGAGTGTATTGTAATGTGAGTGTAGTGTATTGTGAGTGTATTGTAATGTAATGTGGGTGTGTAATGTGGGTGTAGTGTATTGTAATGTGAGTGTATTGTAATATTAATTGCACACCCCTGTAGCCACAACACGCAGGAAGTATGATCAGAAAGAATGTGATACAACTCATCAACATCTTCTGTAAAAAATGTATTTTTTCTTTCGGGTCGGAAAGCATTTTTTGGTTATGTAAAGCAATTTCATCTGCTCTCCGGTTGCTGTCCTTTAAAGGCATGGTGCAAACGGTGATCGAAACCTACCCGTAAGATATTGAAATGCTGCACCTCATAATAAAAGGTAGCTCTGCTGGCCTGGTGTGTGGGGTCTGACCTGTCAGGTAGAATGCACACTAGGTGGGCTCAGAATAGGCAAGTATGTTCTGAATTGTTTTCTTTATTTGATTTCATGAAGCAAAAATTATTATTAGCCACTAATTGATTATTTAATAAAAGCTAAATTCTAAAAGTGATATTCTATTTGTGTGTGTGTTTTGTGGGATGGTGAGGGGGCAAGTAGATTTTTCTAGCATTTCAAGTTTTTTTTTCCAAAATTGCACACCCCTGGTGTGTGTGTATTGTAATGCCTCTAGTATATTGTAATGCCTCTAGTATATTGTAATGTCTCTATTTGTGTGTTTCAGGCTCCCTGATTGGCAGTGTTTTTCAGACTCTTTGCTGTTCCGCAGTAACGCTCCAAGCTCAGCTGAGATCCAGACAGATGGACAGACGAGGCGCTTCTGTGTGCGGACAGACAACTGTGAGGGGAGGGGAAGGGGGGAGAGTGTGTTTATGTGAGAGACTATACCATTATATACTTCAGTCTGTGATATTTAAGTCTCTCTCTCTCCCTCCAGCTCGCTCGAATTATTTCTGGACCCCCCCAGTGGAACCCAGTGAGTTGGTGAGAAGCCCCCCTTCATTCACCCCTCGAACCCTGAGCCAGCCCTCCAGCTCAAAACAGTACAAGGTACCAGTTTGCCTGCCTGTCTGTGTGTGTGTGTGTGTGTGTGTGTGTGTGTGTGTGTGTATGTGCCTCTCTGTATTTGTCTCTGTGTGTGTGTGTTTGTGTGTCTGTCCTGACATTGCTCGTGGGACAACACAAACTTGACGTGTATTTTCCTCTCTCTAGGCTGGTGATCTCCTCCTCTCTTTCTTCCCCTCCTCCTCTGCGGTTGGTTCTTTCAGTCAGCCGGCGCCCAGCGGAGTGAACGGGCTGTGTGTCGACGCCAATCCTGCAGGTAAGAAGCTCAAAACATCAGCCTCAGCCCCAATAACTCTAGTAGCTGCACAACACAGACAAGCAGACAAACAAAGAAGAAATC
The DNA here is from genome assembly GCF_017654505.1 of Polyodon spathula. Taxonomy (NCBI): domain Eukaryota; kingdom Metazoa; phylum Chordata; class Actinopteri; order Acipenseriformes; family Polyodontidae; genus Polyodon; species Polyodon spathula. Next base: position 211,659 of record NC_054588.1, read on the forward strand.
TGCTTTTGCATCCTGCGCTCAAAGAATATCACAGACATATGCTGAGCTTTTTGAGAGGTTATAGTAATAAAATGAGTTGGATCACGTTATTGAGTTTGGTGATAAAACGAGTGATCAGGAGAGGATTGATTAGTGTGCACGTCTATAAAGAGGTATGTGATAAATACAGCGAACAAGGGGTGGGGCTGGAGGTGCAGTACCGAGTGTCCTTTTGATATCCAAAGCCATTTGTCTTTCCAGTTGATGGCAGTGAGACGTTTGGCAGTCATGCATCCCACTGATATTAATAGTTTCTGAGATTTGTCCCATGGGTTGTCACTAAAGTAGTTCAAAAGACATATCTTTTGGTCCAACGATATTATAGTTCCAGTAATTCTAGACAAAGAATCGGCTACCAGAGACCAGTGTCTCACCAGTTTTGGACAAGTCCATGTCATATGTAAGGCTGAGGCGATGCCTGATTTTTCACTATCGATATATTGTCCTCCAAAAAAGCAGATGATATCGATGTTCTGAAAAGGTAGAAAAGAATGCAGAATTACATGTGGAGCTGTGGATTGATGTGTAACACTGCAAGTAACGCTTTAAAAACTGTCTTGCGTATTAAAATTGATTACATCCGTTTATGCATATAGTAATTAAATATATATATATATTTTTTTTACCATGTTTGTGTTAAAAATAAAATATACAAAACAATTAACAACAAACATTAATATCGTCCTGTTATCATGTACACACGCATTGCACAACAACACAAAGCAAATGAAATATTTACTTGCTGAAGCGGTTTCTGTTTTATCCAGCGAGGTGTTCACGTGTGGCAGCAGTGCACTAGCCAAAAGCCACAGGGCAGTCAGCTCCCTAGCAACCAGACTGCTGGGAGTGAATGCAGCGGGTTTGGGGATATGAGAAAGGAGAGGCAGACTCATGAAATTAATTGGAGACTGAAGTTGATGAGAAGCAATTACCCTCCGCTGTATGAATTAAAACTGTGCGCTGCTTTCTAAAAAATGAGAAAAAGTGGGCTGCGTAGAGGATTGATAGTGGACCCTGACGCCCCCGATAAAATTGGACAGTGTTTGTTAGCCTGTTATTTTTCTATGGGTCTCTCGCGGCCCTCGATATACAGCAGATTTATATTGGACCCCGACACCCGCGATATATGGAGGGGACGGTGTAGCTTGGTGGTTTTTCTTTGTTTTTACTCTGGGGTAGTTCAGATCAGTAGTGCAGATTTTGTATTTTGCATGCCGTTTTGTAGGGTTTCATCTCATTAAATGTTCATGCAGTAGTTATTTTGCATGCATCATTTTCTTTATGCTTTGTTTCAAGATCTGTGCGTTCGTGTCAGGGTTGGCAATTTTTTTAGATTTAAAATTTGTAGTACTGTAGTTGTACCTCCAAACTGTACGTTTAAGGATGTTGGAAATGATGGCTTGTGAATAATAATAATCTTAAACGAATACATAAATAAAGCAAATTACTTACCATTGTGGCTCCTCTAAATGTGAACTACAATATGTGAACTGCAAGAGTTTAGCGATGGAGTAGCCAGAGAAAAATCCCCTCCCTCACCCAGCCATTCCTTTACTTTTCTCTCTTTGGTTTCCTCTTCCTGTGCTTTGGCGAATATGTGAATGATGGGGCAATCCCTCTATAACGGGACAAGACATGTCTTCAGAATACCATTTCAGTGCAGTATTTGTTTTTTTAGTCTTCACTCCATTTATGAGCCACAGTACTAGGGGCAAGCGCCATTCACACTTGCACTCGCATTTGCGCTGTGAATAGAATACAGCCCTAAGTTTAAGTTTATAAACAGTAAGAGTTTACGATGTTTGCGTTAATAAAAAGTTTAAAACATACTTTTCATGTCTTTCCTTGAGAAACTATATAAATAGGTAGTAAATGAAAAATATTTAAATCAATGATTTTTTTAGAAAAACCAATCAAGTGCTGTAAATCATGATTTGAATCAGCCAGCCTTGGTTTGTGTAGTTTTTTATTCCTAGCTTTCTTTTCGTAAGCTGTATAACTTCTAAACCAGCCTCTGCGTGTGGCTTCATACACATCCCATACAGTTGCAAATGATTCAACAGATTCAGTATTTATGTCAGTTTCATTTGTAATGTGTTCTGCTAGCTTGGGTTTATAAAATTGAGTTATTTAGCCTCCAGCTGGAATTATTGGTGTGACGGTGTGAATGGGAGAAGGTTATAGGAACTGGAATGATCTGAATAAATCGTATTCAAAATATTTACAGACATTTGATCAAATATCTTGTGTAACCCACAAAGCGTCAATTCTGGAGTAACATTTATGCGTTCGGGAATAAAAGTTCTAATCCTGCTCCTTTTCGCTTATCTGTTGGAGCGTTCGAAATCCTTATGTCTGAGTGAGAAGGGTTATTTAACCTGTCTAAATTAGGGACAGACGCAGAATTTGTGTGTGTGTGTGTCCACTGTTTAGGATTTCTGCTGAACACAACGCTGACTTGCACACGACTTCTGACCCCCACGTCCTGTGCGAGTGACCCCTCCCTTCGGGCGACCACTTACCACTCCTTCAGAATACTGCGGGTGAGAGCACACAGCTGCAGAGTCCTTGCGGCCTCATGATTCGGGGGGTGTACCTTTTTAAACCTTTTTTTTTATTTTGCTAAAGGTAGTTTAAGAATTTTTTTGTTTGTTTGTTTTTTTAACCAGATTCCCAGTGCAGAGAGTGCCAACCAGACTGATATGCAGGTCTGTGTTAATCCCTCCTTATAACAAATCTGTAACAGTCCGCCTCAAATGTGGCACAAATGCATGTGTATGCACTATAGTTACACTAGTTTGTCTGTGTGTGTGTGTCTGTCAGATCCCAGTGCACCCAGTATCTAAATGGGAAGACCCAGTGGTTGATGGAGAGTTCTGTAAGAACGTCGTGATGGAGGTAAGACCTCGGGGGGGGGGTTTGTTGTTTTTTATATGGTACTGAATTCAAGGGTGGAAGTAAGACTCCCTTTGGACAGCAGTTATGAGTTTAATAAGACTCACCTGAGCTTTTTACCTGTACACTGGGGCTAATCAACCTCATAGTAAAAAACTGCTGTGCGGTAGGAGTCTCTTTTCAGAACCCTGTCATTGTGCTTTCCAGCTACTTCTAAATGAAATGAATACACTTGATTATTTGTTTAACCCTTTAATATATGAATTATTGAGAATAGCTGAAAAACAACATTTTGAAGTAGTTTTGGACACTTCTGTATCTGTCATCCTGTGGTTGTGGTTGACGGCAGGGCTGGTTCGATGGTCTCTTGTGTTCCCACAGGTCTCCTCCGTGTTTGTGCACACCTCCGCTGGTGAGATCTCGAATGTGTCTGTGGAATTATCCCTGAGCAACGTGTCCCTGTCTGAATCGACACTGCGCCAGACGCACCGCACACAGTTCAGGGTATGAACACCGGGACGGGAGGTCCAGCTTGGAACGAGAAAAAGCCGTTTAGCCCATCAAGGGCACATCGTTCTCCCCTGCTGAGGGGAACTCCTTGAAGCACAGAATCCTTTTTTTAAATTTATTTTTTAAATGCTCCCAGTCTTTTAGATCCTACTACTTCACCTGGCAGGCTGTTCCATGCATTTACAACTCTCTGTGTAAAGTGCTTCCTGTCTTGTGTTCTAAACTACCAGCAGAGACACGTTCACTTCTAGTTTTTACAAGACAAGCAGTACCCCAAGAGACCAGGAAAGATTTTATACATAAGTTAACTGGTTCGGATTAGATTGTTTACTGGTTTTGATAGTTTTGTTTACTGGTTCTTGTTTTCTGTTTTCCCAGGCTGCCTCCTCTCCCTCCCCTCCTCCCCCATCCACTCCTCTTCAGTCTGGGCTGGTGTGGGGCTCCCCTGTGATGGGTCGATTCAATGGCAGAGCCCAGCCAGTATCCTTTATTTAAACGCTGTAAACAAACATGCGTCTGTCTGTCTATGTCTCCATCTCAGAATCTCAGTGTGTCTTTGTCTGTTTCTATATGTCTGTCTGGGTGTCTCTCTTTCTGTCTCTCTCTGTATCTGTGTCTCTCACGCTCTCTCTCGTGCTCTCTGTCTCTCTCTGTATCTGTTTCTCTCTCTGTCTCTCTCTTGTGCTCTCTCTCTCTGTCTCTCGTGCTCTCTCTCTGTATCTGTGTCTCTCTCTGTCTCTCTCTTGTGCTCTCTCTCACTGTCTCTCGTGCTCTCTCTCTCTCTGTATCTGTGTCTCTCTCTCTCTGTCTCTCTCTTGTGCTCTCTCTGTCTCTCGTGCTCTCTCTCTCTCTCTGTATCTGTGTCTCTCTCTCTCTCTGTCTCTCTCTTGTGCTCTCTCTCTCTGTCTCTCATGCTCTCTCTCTCTCTGTATCTGTGTCTCTCTCTCTCTCGTGCTCTCTCTCTCTGTTTTTTCCTGATCTCTGTGTATTCTCAGATCTCCACTCTGAGTGGCTCAGTGAACGGACTTTGCTCAGGTGATTCTCGAACCCCGATCCTGTTCAGAGAGAACCTGCTCACAGGCTGCCAGCTCAGGTAATCGATAAAACGAATCCGGATCATTTCAAGCCAACTCAACCAGTAAAGGGGTGTTTTGCTGCCCGACCATCTTAGATTTTGCTAGAAAAATTCACCTTACCATGGTCAGGGGTGGCCAATTTCTGAAAAAAACTTGTCCAAGGGACAAATTGCTAGAAAAATCTACTTGCCCCCTCCCGTCGCACAAAACGCACACAAAGTAGAATACAAGTTGTAGGATTTGGGGTTCATTTAACAGTGAAGAAAATCAATCCGTGATTAACAGGGGCAGATCTACCTTGTGTCTTGACAAGTTCACTAAATTCTTCAAGATACAGTGACCCCACCTCACCTCAGCAAATGTGTAACATACTTTAAGGAAATGTTCCTTTCAGTGCAGTTTGGAACACATTTGCTAGTAAATTTAAGTACCATACTAAGAGTACAACTATAAGAAGCAATACTTGGGAGTTTAGTTCAAATATATAAAAATAGCTTCTGCCTGTTTTTTCCCCTCTCTCTGTAAGCTCAGTTCAGGTCCTGATGTGCAGGTGTTTCAGTTTGTTGCATCACAGAACAAAATCATTTCTAACTGTTACTGCTGCTTTGTGGAATGCAGATTTTTCTTGACGTTCTTTCAGGTTTGTAACTGCTGAACCACAGATTTATAAAGGAAGTGTGATTAACTGATCAAGTTTCTCTGATATTTGATTTTCATTTTTTTAACAGTTTTTCTTCCAAAATGCACGCAATATTTACAGTAGGCTCCATTAAATTCTGCAGACAGAAAAAATGCTTCTATGATATTTATTTCACTTAACAGTACTGTACTTTATAAGCATTTAATTTCTATTGTAAATATGTCAATCAGTGTTTTAATATTCACAAATCGATGGATTGTGCATGTCCAGTATATAACTAACATAGTAAAAATAAATTATAAATATATGTATATGTAATTAATAATGTAGAGTTTTAAATATACAAAAATATGTAAATATGGTAAATAGCAAACTAGGTCAGCAATACTTAAAATTGAAAGAAAAAATAATCCTGACATTTTTTTGCCAGGGAAAGTTTTGAAACATTTTTTTTAAACATATTCCCAACAAGTACACGCTTGACCACAAAGTGTTATAAATTACACAACACCATTTTTTCTAATCCACCAATATCTTAGCGACTGGTGTGTTTTTTTTTTTTTCTAAATTCACTAGATTGCTGCATTTAAATGTCAGGTTCATGTTAAGAAAGCAGTATCACTTATTTGCTAATTTACAAAAAACGTAAATAATACCTTAAGTTTAAAAGATTAGCGTGTGTCTTGACAGAGACTCTCACCCTCAGGCAGCCATTTCTGGGTTTCTTTGTAACCAACGGAAGATTAGCTTCTTCCAAAGCTAGCCAATCAGAAACTGTAGGGGTGGGGCGTAAACACTTTTTAAAATGTTTGTGCATGTGCTAGACTTAGACAATTCAGTTTTCAGAAACTTGTGTGTCTCTCTACAAATATACCCAGAGTGCCTTTCTATCAACAGAGCGAACACAGGACAAATAAACAAATCAAAACTACCTGTCCGACGGGCAAAGTGTAATGGCAAAACTTGTTGTCCATCACACAAATCTTGTTGCCCTGGACATCGGTGTTACAAATTGGCCACCCCTGCATGGTAATCTATCTGTTGTGTTTTCTATCAGTCTGCAGTTTTTAAAACGCAACTATTTGAGGTTTTTGGAGTTTCAAATGCGTCACTGTAACAAAGAAATCTAAATTCCACACGCAAGTTCATAACCCCTAGCTCCAAGCTAGTGCCACTGAAAGCACACCCTGTCACTCTTTACTCTAGATCTAACCCCAGACAATGTAAAATTGAAGAGTCTAGATCTAACCCCAGACAATGTAAAATTGAAGAGTCTAGATCTAACCCCAGACAATGTAAAATTGAAGAGTCTAGATCTAACCCCAGACAATGTAAAATTGAAGAGTCTAGATCTAACCCCAGACAATGTAAAATTGAAGAGTCTAGATCTTACCCCAGACAATGTAAAATTGAAGAGTCTAGATCTTACCCCAGACAATGTAAAATTGAAGAGTCTAGATCTTACCCCAGACAATGTAAAATTGAAGAGTCTAGATCTTACCCCAGACAATGTAAAATTGAAGAGTCTAGATCTAACCCCAGACAATGTAAAATTGAAGAGTCTAGATCTTACCCCAGACAATGTAAAATTGAAGAGTCTAGATCTTACCCCAGACAATGTAAAATTGAAGAGTCTAGATCTTACCCCAGACAATGTAAAATTGAAGAGTCTAGATCTTACCCCAGACAATGTAAAATTGAAGAGTCTAGATCTAACCCCAGACAATGTAAAATTGAAGAGTCTAGATCTTACCCCAGACAATGTAAAATTGAAGAGTCTAGATCTAACCCCAGACAATGTAAAATTGAAGAGTCTAGATCTAACCCCAGACAATGTAAAATTGAAGAGTCTAGATCTAACCCCAGACAATGTAAAATTGAAGAGTCTAGATCTAACCCCAGACAATGTAAAATTGAAGAGTCTAGATCTAACCCCAGACAATGTAAAATTGAAGAGTCTAGATCTAACCCCAGACAATGTAAAATTGAAGAGTCTAGATCTAACCCCAGACAATGTAAAATTGAAGAGTCTAGATCCCCAGACAATGTAAAATTGAAGAGTCTAGAACCCCAGAGTGTAAAATTGAAGGACTGATGTGGTACTTTAGCCATCACCAAAGTGGCCATAAGCAATGCTGCAATGCATGACAAATACAATGAAAAAAATCAGCAAAAAATCCAAAATCTGCAGATACCAAAATGCTTTGCTTGGTTCTTCTAATTTCAGGAGGGGGTTAATGACCAGTGGGGGGGACTTGGAAACCAAAAGTGTTTCACAGAATTTGGAAAAGTGATCCCTATGGTTCTTACAGCAGTACTAACATTTAAGGACCTGCATCCCCTACAGGGTGAAGGGTTGGGCTGAAGTTTGAATAAAACTCATCACATACCACTCATGCGTTGGGTGCTCCTGGTATTTTTGTCTCGAACCCTATCTTTACGAGTCGAACGAGGTGCTACACGAGCGTAGCGTCTAAGTTGAGCCCAGCGTGATTTTTTCCCAGTCAAAACAAACTGTTTTAAACGGTTCAGTGTGGAACTTCCGGGAAATTATTATTATTTTTTTTTTTTTTTTTTAAATTAGCATTTCTGAACTCAGTGGGCCTGAAACCCCTGAAAAATCTGAGATGGTCAGGCAACAGCTCTGGTTAAGTTGTTATGGAATGATCAATCACTAATCAACCAACGAATCGATCAGTCATGCAATCAGTTCATTCTGTCAGTAATGCATTCTCCCTCCCTCCCTCCCTCCCTCTGTCAGCTCGGTTTTTCAGAACTGTTCTCAGTTTCGTTCTGAGCTCTACGGAATTCTCAGAGGGGTTGCGACCCCTCAGGACATCGCCATGGTGAGGAATGCCCGTCCGGGAGAGGACTCTGATTGGACGAGAGTCATCCAAGAAGACTGCCCCGCTCCTGCCCAGGTAACCATTCGGAGCTCACTGTCTGTGTGTCCTGTGTGTGTGACTGACCTGTGTGAGATTCTGTCTGTCCCTGACAGATGTACACCTATACACACACACACAATCTGTGTGTCAGCGACAATGTGTGTGTGTGTGTGTGTCAGTCTGAAGGGTCGTTCACATTGACACGGCACGGCTGGTGTAGACGTTTTTTTTTTGTTTCCCATGTACTTGACCTAAGTGTTCACACAGGACGCAGGGTGGACATTTTATTTTCGCTCCTGAAGCTAACTTTTCAGTTGCTGTGTTGTATCAACCAATGAGAACACAGAAGCAAGCAGCGTTAGCACATCTATCCCATCCTCTGGCTAAATACCCAGAATTATACGATCCTGAAAATGGGAAAATATTAATATAGTGAACGCCGAGGATTTTAATATCTAAACATCTGGGACTATACGTCCAAAACCACAGTTTTCTTCTAAATTTATGAATGATTTTTTTGATACATAAATTTAATTTTAAAAGCTAAAGCAGAACAAGGTCAAAAAGTTTCCATAGGCTGATTCGCTAGTGGATGTGTTTCGGGTTATCGCAATGACAGGGGCAAAAATACAGGTCGTTCAGGGAGGGGGTGCAGTACACACAGACTCTAGACACTAGAGTGGATTTGATTTTTGCTGATTGCCCAGTCAAAGTCCAAAAGGAATCTCAAAGGTCTTTTATTTTCTGTTTGAGGGACAGACACAGACCTACGATTTTGAAGAGCTTGTTTGACCCGCCTACCTGAGTAGCATCACTCTCTCTCTCTCTCTCTCTCTCTCTCTCTCTCTCTCTCTCTCTCTCTCTCTCTCTCTCTCTCACTTTCACTCTCTCTCACTTTCACTCTCTCATCTCATTCATAAAAACTATACAGGAAGACCGGTTTCAGAAAATAGGCATATGTTTAAAAATGTATTTTTATTGATAACATGACTATAAAATATTTAATGAGACATATCAGAGCAAATTATTAAAATCTAGATATGTATTACGTACTTAACTTACACTTTTCGTCGCTCTGCTGAGCACGCTGTCCACTCTTTGATCGCTTGTCATAAACACGTTCAAACGTGAATCAGCTGATCATTCATGTTCCGCCCAGTAACTGCATCCATGTCTCTGATTGGACAGTTCAATACAACTCCTTATTATTGGTTGTTAGTACGTTAATAATATTATTAATAATAATAATAATGTCCTTTTTATAATTGAACTTGAAGCAGTGGTAGTGAAAGGGCCTTGGTAATTAAATTTAAACATCTAGGGTAGGGACTTTGTTTGTTAAGCAGCAAATCTCCAAACACTCATAGACTTCATGACAGAACCCAGACGCTGAGACCAAACGAAAAACCTGGAGGTTAGGCAGGTCTGCCTGTCACTCAGAACAGAGAGGGTGATTCGGACTCTGCCCGGGAAGCAGAGGGCAGCCCGAAATAAGTTATTTTAAGTTGTTATAAGTTATTTTTTGCCCAGTCAGCAGGCAATTCACGAATCGTCCAGGCAATCCACAGCAACTCGTTTGGCAAAAATAACCAGAGAACTTGGGATACAGGAAAAGATCATTGCATGTGTACCTAACAATGCAAGTAACGTGATCGCTGCTGGAAACGTATGTGACAAGTGGAATGATGTTACTTGTTTTGCACACACACTGCAGCTGTGTGCAAACACCGGTTGATAAAGCCTCTATCAAAACAACTTCAGCTGCAGCTAGCAACTTGGTAGGTTACTTCCTTCGCAGCAGTGTTGTAGTGCACTGGGAAAAGAGCAGGAACAGTTTGCAACACCTGCACATTCTCTAATCCAGTATTGCCACACTCGATGGAGTAGCATTCTCGCAATGTTTGAACGGCTAGTTGAACAAAGATGGCCAATAAAGCCCATTTTGAGCGATCAAGTGGTCATCAAAAACACAGATGTACAGTTCTCGAAATGAGAGCCCAGGACTGGGAAAACATGGCTGTGACAAAGCTCCCGCCCCTGTGTCTATTTTTCTGTTATATGTTGCATGTGGTGTGTTAAATGTTGGTGTATAGGCATTGGTACACGGGATATAAACGGGTCTGTATTTCACATGTGTTTAAAAAATATATAATTGTATTTAGGCACGGGATTGTACATCAATTCACGTGCATTTAAAGTAGTTAATATGTGAGCACGAGGTTCCACATAATTAATTCACGTGCTGGGATTCAAGTGAATAATTAATTGGTAATTGAATCCCAGCACAACAGTATATATAGATGCACGTTTTACTCACTCAGGGTTGGGTGTTCGGTGAGTAGGGAACGGGAGAGAGTGGAGGAGAAACCAAATAGTGTAATATCAATTGCTATTGCGTGCTGGTGGGACTCACAGTGTTTGTCCATCTGCTCGCTGTGTTTGTTCAGTATAGTCCGTTTTGTGTGTCTTTTTGTTTTGGCGTAAAGTGCAGTGTCCTGTTTTCTGCTTGCTTGTACCTTTTATTTACAATAAACTGGCTCAAGCAAGCGTCTTCACCATTTCAACTAAAATCAGAAAAGAATATGTACTTGCGTTTTTATTTTTTATAAACTTTCTGATAGATGTTGGCTATTATTTACAACTGTTGGTGCATCTGCATCTGTTTATTATTGTTATTACTTTTTTAAAAAAACAGCCGCTGTATTATCCAACAACATTTATACCCTGTATTAATTACGGATTGTTCAATTTTAGACAGTTCAAAAAAAATAAATAAATACTGTGTTTTTATATATATATATATATATATATATATATATATATATATATATATATATATATATATATATATATATATAATGTGTGCCTATAGAAAGTCTACACCCCCTTGAACTTTTTTCACGTTTTGTTGTGTCAGTGCCTCAGAGTTTCATGCATTTAAATGAGGATTTTTTTCCACTTATCTACACACCATACTCCACACTGTTAAGGGGAAAAAAGGTTTTATTGAGAAAAAAATGATATATTAAAAATACAATTACACAGCAATTACAGCTGTGAGTCTGTTGGGATAGGTCTCTTTGCACACTTAGATTTGACAATATTTGACCATTCTTTACAAAACTGTTCAAGCTCTGTCAAGTTCCTTGGGGAGCGCTGATGGACCGCAATCTTCAAGTCATGCCACAAATTTTTGATTGGATTTAGGTCGGGGCTCTGATTGGGCCACTCAAGGACATTTACCTTTTTGTTCCTTAGCCACTCCAGTGTAGCTTTGGCTGTGTGCTTTGGGTCGTTGTCATACTGAAAGGTGAACTTCAGTCCCAGTTTCAGCTTTCTTGCAGAGGGCAGCAGGTTTTCCTCAGGACTTCTCTCTACTTTGCTCCATTCATTTTCGCTTCTATCCTGCCAAGTGCCCCAGTCCCTGCCGATGAGAAACATCCCCATAACATGATGCTGCCACCCCCGTGCTTCACAGTAGGAATGGTGTTCTTTGGGTGATGCGTTGTGTTGGATTTGCGCTAAACATAACGCTTTGCATTGAGGCCAAAAAGTTACATTTAGTCAGACCACAAACTTTTTCCCACATGGCTACAGAATCTCCTGAGTGTTTTTTTGCATACTTCGATCAGGATTCGAGGTGGGCTTTCTTGAGTAATGGCTTCCTTCTTGCCACCCTACCATACAGGCCAGATTTGTGGAGTGCTTGGGATATTGTTGTCACATGCACACTTTGACCAGTCTTGGCCATAAAAGCCTGTAGCTCTTGCAAAGTTGCCATTGGCCTCTTGGTAGCCTCTCTGATCAGTCTCCTTCTTGCTCGGTCATCCAGTTTGGAGGGACGGCCTGATCTAGGCAGGGTCTTGGTGGTGCCATACACCTTCCTCTTCTTAATAATCATCTTGCCCGTGCTCCAAGGGATATTCAAGGCCTTAGATATTTTTTTTATACCCATCCCCTGATCTGTGCCTTTCAACAACTTTGTCCCGGAGTTCTTTTGAAACCTCCTTTGTGCTCATGGTTGAGTCGTTGCTTTGAAATGCACTAGCCAGCAGAAGGAACCTACAGGAACTGCTGAATGTATCCTGAAATCATGTGAATCACTGCAATTTAACACAGGTGGAGGCCACTTAACTTGGGGTGTGACTTTGAAGGCGATTTGTTACACCTGAGCAAATTTAGGATTGCTATTACAAGGGGGGTGGACACTTAACCAAGCAAGCTATTTCAGTTTTTATTTTTAATTAATTTTCTCCAAATTTCTAGAATATTTTTTTCACTTGGAAGTTATGGGGTAGGATGTGTAGATAAATTAAATAAATAAATAAATAAAAACTAATTGGAATGCATTTTAATTCCAGGCTATAAGGCAACAAAAGGTGAAAATTTTGAAAGGGGGTGTAGGTTTTCTATAGGCACACTGTGTGTGTGTGTGTGTCTGTCTATATATATATCCAGTTTGGGGGGATGGCATAGTGAGGTTACAGAGCATGTCTGGGGTAAGCCTCCACACCCCTACCTAAATGATATTCACACTATTAAACTATTAAACTATTATTACAATAGATCAGATTTGCATAAATAAGCTACTAACAACCAAACGAGCAAGATGGGTCGAATGGCCTCCTCTCGTTTGTAACCTTTCTTATGTTCTTAAACAGTTTTGAAGAGCGCAGCAGAGGCTTGGGAATGAATGTAGCACACAACGAGGGATGAAATGCGTGGTATTAGTCTGATTTTAACCGAGGCTTGTGCCTCATAGCTGAATACGGGCTTGCTATTGAAGCCACAGTTTCATGGGTTTAATTTATCAATGATGTAAACCCAACCGGATGTTATGTTGTTTGCTTTCTGATTTGGTTCCTGAGAGGAATAGTCGCCCCAGTTATTATTGAGGTGTACTTGCCTCTCGCTGTGTGTTACTATGTTCCTATCCTGTCAGTTAAGAAAAGTTTAAGGCTTGTTTTAACTTTGTCTTTTTTACGCTGGCCAGAGAGACGCGCTTACAACTGTATTGTCATATTTTCTACATTCTTTCTCTAAAATGTAATTAATCGAAACGCGGATAGTAGCATGACTAGAGCAGCAGAGATTGGCAACACAAACAATCCTCACTGCAGACACAGCGCTGCCTCACCTGAAACAACAAGAACACAAACAATCCTCACTGCAGACACAGCGCTGCCTCATCTGAAACAACAAGAACGCAAACAATCCTCACTGCAGACACAGCGCTGCCTCACCTGAAACAACAAGAACACAAACAATCCTCACTGCAGACACAGCGCTGCCTCACCTGAAACAACAAGAACACAAACAATCCTCACTGCAGACACAGCGCTGCCTCACCTGAAACAAGAAGAACACAAACAATCCTCACTGCAGACACAGCGCTGCCTCACCTGAAACAAGAACACAAACAATCCTCACTGCAGACACAGCGCTGCCTCACCTGAAACAACAAGAACACAAACAATCCTCACTGCAGACACAGCACTGCCTCACCTGAAACAACAAGAACACAAACAATCCTCACTGCAGACACAGCGCTGCCTCACCTGAAACAACAAGAACACAAACAAACTGCAGACACAGCGCTGCCTCACCTGAAACAACAAGAACACAAACAATCCTCACTGCAGACACAGCACTGCCTCACCTGAAACAACAAGAACACAAACAATCCTCACTGCAGACACAGCGCTGCCTCCCCTGAAACAACAAGAACACAAACAATCCTCACTGCAGACACAGCGCTGCCTCACCTGAAACAACAAGAACACAAACAATCCTCACTGCAGACACAGCGCTGCCTCACCTGAAACAACAAGAACACAAACAATCCTCACTGCAGACACAGCGCTGCCTCACCTGAAACAACAAGAACACAAACAAACAATCCTCACTGCAGACACAGCGCTGCCTCACCTGAAACAACAAGAACACAAACAATCCTCACTGCAGACACAGCGCTGCCTCACCTGAAACAACAAGAACACAAACAATCCTCACTGCAGACACAGCGCTGCCTCACCTGAAACAACAAGAACACAAACAATCCTCACTGCAGACACAGCGCTGCCTCACCTGAAACAACAAGAACACAAACAATCCTCACTGCAGACACACTGCCTCACCTGAAACAAGAACACAAACAATCCTCAGCAGACACAGCGCTGCCTCACCTGAAACAACAAGAACACAAACAATCCTCACTGCAGACACAGCGCTGCCTCACCTGAAACAACAAGAACACAAACAATCCTCACTGCAGACACAGCGCTGCCTCACCTGAAACAACAAGAACACAAACAATCCTCACTGCAGACACAGCGCTGCCTCACCTGAAACAACAAGAACACAAACAATCCTCACTGCAGACACAGCGCTGCCTCACCTGAAACAACAAGAACACAAACAATCCTCACTGCAGACACAGCGCTGCCTCACCTGAAACAACAAGAACACAAACAATCCTCACTGCAGACACAGCGCTGCCTCACCTGAAACAACAAGAACACAAACAATCCTCACTGCAGACACAGCGCTGCCTCACCTGAAACAACAAGAACACAAACAATCCTCACTGCAGACACAGCGCTGCCTCACCTGAAACAACAAGAACACAAACAATCCTCACTGCAGACACAGCGCTGCCTCACCTGAAACACCGCTGCCTCACCTGAAACAAGAACACAAACAACCCTCACTGCAGACACAGCGCTGCCTCATCTGAAACAACAAGAACACAAACAATCCTCACTGCAGACACAGCGCTGCCTCACCTGAAACAACAAGAACACAAACAATCCTCACTGCAGACACAGCGCTGCCTCACCTGAAACAACAAGAACACAAACAATCCTCACTGCAGACACAGCGCTGCCTCACCTGAAACAACAAGAACACAAACAATCCTCACTGCAGACACAGCGCTGCCTCACCTGAAACAACAAGAACACAAACAATCCTCACTGCAGACACAGCGCTGCCTCACCTGAAACAACAAGAACACAAACAATCCTCACTGCAGACACAGCGCTGCCTCACCTGAAACAACAAGAACACAAACAATCCTCACTGCAGACACAGCGCTGCCTCACCTGAAACAACAAGAACACAAACAATCCTCACTGCAGACACAGCGCTGCCTCACCTGAAACAACAAGAACACAAACAATCCTCACTGCAGACACAGCGCTGCCTCACCTGAAACAACAAGAACACAAACAATCCTCACTGCAGACACAGCGCTGCCTCACCTGAAACAACAAGAACACAAACAATCCTCACTGCAGACACAGCGCTGCCTCACCTGAAACAACAAGAACACAAACAATCCTCACTGCAGACACAGCGCTGCCTCACCTGAAACAACAAGAACACAAACAATCCTCACTGCAGACACAGCGCTGCCTCACCTGAAACAACAAGAACACAAACAATCCTCACTGCAGACACAGCGCTGCCTCACCTGAAACAACAAGAACACAAACAATCCTCACTGCAGACACAGCGCTGCCTCACCTGAAACAACTGCAGACAACACAAACAATCCTCACTGCAGACACAGCGCTGCCTCACCTGAAACAACAAGAACACAAACAATCCTCACTGCAGACACAGCGCTGCCTCACCTGAAACAACAAGAACACAAACAATCCTCACTGCAGACACAGCGCTGCCTCACCTGAAACAACAAGAACACAAACAATCCTCACTGCAGACACAGCGCTGCCTCACCTGAAACAACAAGAACACAAACAATCCTCACTGCAGACACAGCGCTGCCTCACCTGAAACAACAAGAACACAAACAATCCTCACTGCAGACACAGCGCTGCCTCACCTGAAACAACAAGAACACAAACAATCCTCACTGCAGACACAGCGCTGCCTCACCTGAAACAACAAGAACACAAACAATCCTCACTGCAGACACAGCGCTGCCTCACCTGAAACAACAAGAACACAAACAATCCTCACTGCAGACACAGCGCTGCCTCACCTGAAACAACAAGAACACAAACAATCCTCACTGCAGACACAGCGCTGCCTCACCTGAAACAACAAGAACACAAACAATCCTCACTGCAGACACAGCGCTGCCTCACCTGAAACAACAAGAACACAAACAATCCTCACTGCAGACACAGCGCTGCCTCACCTGAAACAACAAGAACACAAACAATCCTCACTGCAGACACAGCGCTGCCTCACCTGAAACAACAAGAACACAAACAATCCTCACTGCAGACACAGCGCTGCCTCACCTGAAACAACAAGAACACAAACAATCCTCACTGCAGACACAGCGCTGCCTCACCTGAAACAACAAGAACACAAACAATCCTCACTGCAGACACAGCGCTGCCTCACCTGAAACAACAAGAACACAAACAATCCTCACTGCAGACACAGCGCTGCCTCACCTGAAACAACAAGAACAATCCTCACTGCAGACACAGCGCTGCCTCACCTGAAACAACAAGAACACAAACAATCCTCACTGCAGACACAGCGCTGCCTCACCTGAAACAACAAGAACACAAACAATCCTCACTGCAGACACAGCGCTGCCTCACCTGAAACAACAAGAACACAAACAATCCTCACTGCAGACACAGCGCTGCCTCACCTGAAACAACAAGAACACAAACAATCCTCACTGCAGACACAGCGCTGCCTCACCTGAAACAAGAACACAAACAATCCTCACTGCAGACACAGCGCTGCCTCACCTGAAACAACAAGAACACAAACAATCCTCACTGCAGACACAGCGCTGCCTCACCTGAAACAACAAGAACACAAACAATCCTCACTGCAGACACAGCGCTGCCTCACCTGAAACAACAAGAACACAAACAATCCTCACTGCAGACACAGCGCTGCCTCACCTGAAACAACAAGAACACAAACAATCCTCACTGCAGACACAGCGCTGCCTCACCTGAAACAACAAGAACACAAACAATCCTCACTGCAGACACAGCGCTGCCTCACCTGAAACAACAAGAACACAAACAATCCTCACTGCAGACACAGCGCTGCCTCACCTGAAACAACAAGAACACAAACAATCCTCACTGCAGACACAGCGCTGCCTCACCTGAAACAACAAGAACACAAACAATCCTCACTGCAGACACAGCGCTGCCTCACCTGAAACAACAAGAACACAAACAATCCTCACTGCAGACACAGCGCTGCCTCACCTGAAACAGGAACACCATTAAAGCAATTAAGAAATCTTTTTTATTTTTTTAGTAGGTTTCCACTCAATACCCCCTTACAACGTTGAATGATACCACAGTTATAATAATCTGATTTAACACTTTTTTCCACATCTATTTAATATATCATTTATGTCACAACATTTTGAGACTGACAATCTGCTGGTTTAGGACAGAATAACAAACAGTCCTTCTTAAAACTTTTAAACTACATGTCTTTGGATGCACAGAATCTGTTTGGAAACACGTATTCGCTTTCTATTCAGCAAAGTTATTATAAATAATCCAAAATACTCTGCACTTTAAACGTTTATCATGTTCCCATTTCAGCATGATTGTGTGCCGTTTAAAATGTGCATCATCAAAAACATTATCCTTTAAACATAAAATTAATAACTAACAATGATAAACTTTATCCTTAAAACATAAAACTGTAATAACTAACAATGATAAACTTTATATTAAAGCTAGCATAAAATGATCCAAATTGACTGTATATCTTTCTGAAAACTTTTGCAAGTAAGAAATCTATCCATTTTGACTGGCAGAGAGGCACAGCATCTGGATGTCCAGAACTCTACCAAACACCGAAAACAAATTCAGCCAGCCGCTTCTGTGCTTTACTAAACTGTAGCCGTTTGCCTGCCAGTGAAAAATAATTGATTAGAAGGCAAGTACTTTTGGCAGGAATAAAACCGGGTTTGTGTGTGTCTTGTTGGACAAGCCCTCTAAAATACAGAGTTCAAGTCTGTCGATCGCTTCATACGATTCACTGGAATATCCCGGGGAATGCAGCCCACCTGTTTGATTTTCAGTGATCGTATTGCGACGGTAGGGTTAGTGTGAGGGGAAAAAATATATATTTCTGAACATGCTGTTGAAACTGGCAACTAAGATTTGCAGAGGCTTGTGCACATTTAGATAAAACAGTACATCACACTGTGCAAGTGCCAATATCACACAGTTCTTTTCCTTGAATTATTATTATTATTATATTATTATATATTATTAGATTCTATCTAGTTGTGCCTTGCCTCACGACATTGTACTGCCAGCTCACATACTCAGATTAGGTCTGTCAAGCCAGTAACATTTTGATCAGTTAATTTTTATGGGCATTAGTTGATTAATAGGTAGATTAATCTGTGCACATTTTTAATAAAGGTAATGATCTATAGCGGCTGCCCTGCATGTAATATTTAAAAATATCGATAGAATCTAAAAAAAACTGTTTATGTCCCTCCTCCACTCATTTGTGATTGGACTGCCGGACAGAAAATGCAGATCTTCTATTGGTTGATTTTATTTTATGTAAAATTCTGCATGATTTTAAATTGTAAAAAAAACCAATCTGCGATCAACTCTTTAGTTGATTAAGCGGTCAGATTATTGTGTTAATTGGGGCAGCCCGAATTAAAATATGTTTTGAATTTGTCGATCCGGTCAATTTTTTCCTGCTCCCTCTCTGCTAAAATCTGCAGTCTTGCCGTGTGTGCCACCTCGGGTCTGTTCGTGCTGCATTCAGTGTGAACGCAAAAAATCCACTTACCACCTGCGCTGTCCACGCTGCGTCCAGTCTGAATGAGCCTTGAGTGTGTGTGTGTCAGCAACTGTGTGTGTGTCTGTATAATATTCAATCTTTATTAAAGCACGCCCTCTCTCTGTCTCTCCAGGCTGTAGAGTCCTGTGTTTCAGGGTGCCTCGTCCCCGTCTCTCTCTCTCTCCGGTTCCTCTGGGCTCAGAGGGGGCTCCTGACCCACCCCCAGGGGCAAATCCTAGGGGCAAAATCCAGCATGAGGTGCACCCTACTGCAGGTGAGTGTAAACTTTCTTATGAAATAGTTTACAAATGAGAGGAGGCCATTCGGCCCATCTTGCTCGTTTGGTTGTCAGTAGCTTATTGATCCCAGAATCTCAAGCAGCTTCTTGAGGGATCCCAGGGTGTCAGCTTCAACAACATTATACAATCAAAGTCATCCTCCTGTTTGTCAATTCAATGGCAAACGTTGCACTAAAGTCTTTCTCTATGTCTTTACATTGAATTTATTAATTACTGAAATGTTTATGACTGTTTAATAGTTCGAGGTGGTATAGTTTGTTTGAGTGCATTTCTGTTCCTTTTTTAAATAAAGATGTTTGTTGTTGTTTGCCAGTGTTCTGCCAGTCCTGTTACCTTGACAACAGAAGTCTCATTCGTTGACACCACTGTCTACCCAGCATCCCCCAGGGGCCAGCCCCAACCTGATTGGAAGCTTCCCTTTGATTTCTTCTACCCAATCAGAGCTGCAGTGAGCCAGGCTGACAGACAGGGGGCAGCATGGAGCTGTTTGTGCATCTCCATTGTGACATCGCTAAACCTGCTGTGGAACTGACCTCGTGATTTCATGTAGAAAAAATAGCATCGTCTCATTCAAACTGGATCATTTTCTGCACTTATTATACAACTGTTCCTAAACATTGAAATATCCACATTTTATAAAGACATTCTCTTTTCACCATCAGTGAATTATCAAACAAAAACATAAATAAGTAAAAGTAACAACAGCCACGTGACCTGCCCCCTCCTTGTCCTGGACAGAGTGATCTTTAGCAGAAGTATTTCCCATCTCTAATGCAGCAGCTGCTGTCTTTTTCATTGAAGGCTTTGTAAAGAAATCGCACAGCTCTATGCAGTTTAACAGGGAGTGTGTCAGTAAAGCAACCGCTGGCTGTATTTATTTAAGTGATAAAAAAATATTTTGAGAAATGGGAATTTTCACAGAGAACTACACATTACACGGCAATCGGAAGTCAGTGATAACCGTGAAAAAAATATAGCCTTACATAGGGGGAATGTTAGAATGAGACAAGTCTGTTCTAATCCCAACCCCTCAGTGGAAAACCACATGGAACAAATGTGTTTCTACAGCATCAGATTTTAAACACACTGCACTACTCGGTATGTATATATTGTAAAAACGCTAATGAAGGGGGTGCATTTGTATACGTGTATTGGTTACTTTTTATAAAACACAAAGACGAGAGTTTTTTTTATATATTTATTTTTACAAATCATTTCAACTGTTCCATTTGCAGTCCTGACCCTCAAGACAGATAGATGCAAAGAGAGAACTACGTTTTCATCGCTAACTTGTCTTCTCACTGTACCAGGGTTAATACCGCAGGCTGTAAAAAATATTTTAAATAAAGCTTTATACATTTAACAGAGCAGATGGTTCGCATTTCATTTTAATTCAATTATGTTTTGAGAAAACCCAGCCAAAGTAGGGGAAAGGAATTCTACAAACTACAGCATGCCCCCACACTGACACTGAGGGGTGATGGGAGGTGTAGGAAAATAAAAACTACAGCTCCCAACATGCCCCACAAGCCAGCAGCAACAGCAACGGAGGATGGGAGCTGTAGTTCCTTTTATGCACACAGGTGTTACCAAAAACCCTATGCAAGCTATAGACATGAAGAATAAAACTGAAATTGGCTGGGCTTTATTTATTCATAATGTAGTCAAAGACAGTGTGTGGAAGCATCGCTCCCTAACCCTAAACTCCCTGTACAGTCCTTGTGAAATCGAGAGAGTGGTCACTGTTTAACCCCAGTTGATCTGGTCCTCCTGTGTAGCGGTCAGTATGTCAGTGACCAGTCCAGTCCCAATGGTTTTGTTTCCGTCTCTCAGCGTGAAGCGCTGCCCTTTCTCCAGAACCATGGGCTGTCTGAGAGTGAGAGTGAGGGAGGTGTCCTCACCTGGCATCACCATCTCCTACAGAGAGAGAAAAAAAAAAACAGTCATATACTGTATATACAGCGATACAGCGAGAGAGACAGTCATATACTGTATATACAGAGATACAGCGAGACAAACAGTCATACTGTAAAGAGATACAGTGAGAGACAGTCATACTGTATATACAGAGATACAGCGAGAGAGACAGTCATATACTGTATATACAGAGATACAGCGAGAGAGACAGTCATACTGTATATACAGAGATACAGCGAGAGAGACAGTCATATACTGTATACAGAGAGACAGCAAGACACAGTCACTATATTAGGGATGCACCGAATCCAGGATTCGGCCCGAATAACTACTTTTTGAGCAGGGTTTGTATTCAGTGAGCCAAATCCGAATCCTATATCTGCACATCCACTATAATACATCCCTCCAATGTGTGCGATTCTTCTTTAAATAAAAGACACAAGCCTGGTATTGGACTTAACTGTTGTATTTAAAAACAAGAACATGTTTGATTAACTCCATCGCCACTCAACTCCCTATTACTGGTGGCACACGCACTAAACACGTCACACCGCTGCTGAGTGCAAACACACCCCTGCATGCAACAACAATTCACAGCACACTTCTCATGGAGTACAGTTATGCTGTTAACCTGTAATATATAGTAACAGCAAACTTGTAGACTTTTGTGCTTTGTTGCTTTGTCTGTCAAATGTGTTCTAGAGATCATACCAAAGATTAAAAAAAAATAAATCTGTGCACAGAAATATATATTTCGTAACTTTACAGCTGTCAGATATGCAAGATGCAGTATGCTTTAGCAAATTAAATTACATTATTAATGTGTCAATACAAGCTGATTTACTTGGCAACTGCTGTGTTTTACTAAAATATTTTAAAAACTATTTCATAGCCCATTTGATGTGTTACACCTACAGTGCATTTAAATCACCATGGGTTTTATTTCGCAGGGAGATTCAGGTCACTTTTCCTCCTAGCTCTCTGACAGGGTTGTCCACAGGGTCCAGAATCTCGGGACACTAAGGCAGGTCACGTTTTTTAACTCGCCTCTCTAAACAGTAATGTATTCGACATGTAAAGCCAGTAGGAATTGATTCAGCAGTTTAGTGAATGTATTTATTTGTGGGGGCGATTCTATCTGCAGCCTCTAACAACGATTAATCGTACTGCTTGAATTGTTTTTTATACAGTAAACAATATCTACCAAAATAGCGCAACACCATCATTATAGATAACTTTGCATTCATTTAACCTTGTGACTGCAGGTAAAGTTTCTATTTGTTTTATATTTCTTGCTTCACACAGCCCCGCCCAGTCAGAGACTCAGAAAGCCAATCAGCTGCTGTATACGTCTGATTGATGGAAACGATCCTCGCAGGCATGTCTGTGCTTTTGGTAACAACAAAGTAAAACAATTCGACAGCTTGCACAATTCACACTCACTTTACTGAATACACTGCAGATTAGAGAGGAGTTACAAAACCCGACTTCCTCAAAGTGCCTCGCGATTCCAGACTGTTGGAACCCTGCTCTCAGATCAGGTGACACGGGTTGAATCGTCATTAAAGAAAATAGCGGGTTACGACAAAGATGCAGCTCTCCTTTCTTGTAAAGGTAAGCAGTTCTGTATTTCGGCGTTTCTGTTGTGGGGGGAGGGGGGCTAGTAGTAAATTGTGTACGAAATGCGACTGAAATCTTATTCAGGGATATAGTTCCATTCAGGAATAAAAAATACTATTAACTAAAAGGCTCAAAACTAACATTCCTTGTTAGTAGCTGCCAGTCCGATTTTCAATCAACAGTTTTCTTCGGTATTCGGTGCATCCCTACTGTATAAACACAGACAGTCATATACTGTATATACACAGAGACAGTCATATACTGTATATACACAGAGACAGTCATATACTGTATATACACAGAGACAGTCATATACTGTATATACACAGAGACAGTCATATACAGTATATACAGTGCAGACAGTCTACTGTATAAACAGAGACAGTCATATACTGTATAAACACAGAGACAGTCATACACTGTATATACACAGATAGTCATATACTGTATATACACAGAGACAGTCATACTGTATAAACACAGACAGTCATATACTGTATATACACAGAGACAGTCATATACTGTATATACACAGAGACAGTCATATACTGTATATACACACAGTCATATACTGTATATACACAGAGACAGTCATACTGTATATACACAGAGACAGTCATATACTGTATATACACAGAGTCATATACTGTATATACACAGTCATATACTGTATATACACAAAGACAGTCATATACTGTATATACACAGAGACAGTCATACTGTATAAACACAGACAGTCATATACTGTATAAACACAGAGACAGTCATACTGTATAAACACAGACAGTCATATACTGTATATACACAGTCATACTGTATAAACACAGACAGTCATATACTGTATATACACAGAGACAGTCATATACTGTATAAACAGAGACTGTCATATACTGTAACACAGAGACAGTCATATACTGTATATACACACAGTCATATACTGTATATACACAGAGACATATACTGTATATACACAGACAGTCATATACTGTATATACACAGAGACAGTCATACTGTATATACACAGAGACAGTCATATACTGTATATACACAGAGACAGTCATACTGTATATACACAGAGACAGTCATATACTGTATATACACAGAGACACAGAGACAGTCATATACTGTATAAACACAGAGACAGTCATATACTGTATACACAGACAGTCATATAGTATATACACAGAGACAGTCATACTGTATAAACACAGACAGTCATATACTGTATATACACAGTCATATACTGACAGTCATATACTGTATATACACAGACAGTCATATACTGTATATACACAGAGACAGTCATACTGTATATACACAGACAGTCATATACTGTATAAACACAGAGACAGTCATATACTGTATATACACAGAGACAGTCATATACTGTATATACTGTATAAACACAGACAGTCATATACTGTATATACACTGTATATACACAGAGACAGTCATACTGTATAAACACAGACAGTCATATACTGTATAAACACAGAGACAGTCATACACTGTATATACACAGATAGTCATATACTGTATATACACAGAGACAGTCATACTGTATATACACAGAGACAGTCATACTGTATAAACACAGACAGTCATATACTGTATATACACAGAGACAGTCATACTGTATAAACACAGACAGTCATATACTGTATATACACAGAGACAGTCATATACTGTATATACACAGACAGTCATATACTGTATATACACAGTCATACTGACAGTCATATACTGTATATAAACACAGACAGTCATATACTGTATAAACACAGAGACAGTCATACTGTATATACACAGACAGTCATATACTGTATATACACAGAGACAGTCATATACTGTATATACACAGAGACAGTCATATACTGTATATACAGAGACAGTCATATACTGTATATACACAGACAGTCATATACTGTATATACAGAGACAGTCATATACTGACAGTCATATAGTCAGTCATACTGTATAAACACAGACAGTCATATACTGTATAAACACAGAGACAGTCATACACTGTATATACACAGATAGTCATATACTGTATATACACAGAGACAGTCATACTGTATACACAGAGACAGTCATATACTGTATAAACACAGAGACAGTCATACACTGTATATACACAGATAGTCATATACTGTATATACACAGAGACAGTCATACTGTATAAACACAGACAGTCATATACTGTATAAACACAGAGACAGTCATACACTGTATATACACAGATAGTCATATACTGTATATACACAGAGACAGTCATACTGTATAAACACAGACAGTCATATACTGTATAAACACAGAGACAGTCATACACTGTATATACACAGACAGTCATATACTGTATAAACACAGAGACAGTCATACTGTATAAACACAGACAGTCATATACTGTATATACACAGTCATATACTGTATATACACAGAGACAGTCATATACTGTATATACACAGAGACAGTCATATACTGTATATACACAGAGACAGTCATACTGTATAAACACAGACAGTCATATACTGTATAAACACAGAGACAGTCATACTGTATATACACAGACAGTCATATACTGTATATACACAGAGACAGTCATATACTGTATATACACAGAGACAGTCATATACTGTATATACACAGAGTCATATACTGTATATACACAGTCATATACTGTATATACACAGAGACAGTCATATACTGTATATACACAGAGTCATATACTGTATATACACAAAGACAGTCATATACTGTATATACACAGACAGTCATATACTGTATATACACAGAGACAGTCATATACTGTATATACACAGACAGTCATATACTGTATATACACAGAGACAGTCATATACTGTATAAACACAGAGACAGTCATATACTGTATATACACAGATAGTCATATACTGTATATACACAGAGAAACACGCAGTCATATAGTGTATATGCAGACAGACAGTCATATACCGTACATACACTGTAGTGTTCTGCAGTACATCATGATACTAAAATCCTATGATACTTAATATTGGGGTAAAATAAAAATATCAAAGCATCGTGGTTTTTCAAACCATGGGGTTGTTGTTTTGTTTTCTTTTTAAATTTTAAAACAAAACTCTGTAACCGTGTGCTTTAAAAACAATATGACCCAAGCCGACTCATTTCCACTTAGCGGAAGAGACCAACTAGACTGTGCGCTCTGGGAAAATTAAATTACTGCAGCAGCAGCAGCATGGCGAATGCTGGAGAGAAGCTTGATGTGGAGCCATTTGGGATTTCAGCCAGATGACAATGGAGATCTGGTTGAAGGCGGAGTGTCAAAATGTGAAAAACAAAGAAGGAAATGCCACCAATTTATTGAAACACCTTTGAGATAGCCACCTCGATCTCTTTACTGTGGTTTCTTCCGTTCTTTTAGTTTCAGTGAATCACAGTGCATATTACTTATAAAACAGTCACAGCAAAGAGAACACACAGAACAGGAATGCGTTAGAACCTGATCAAAAGAGAGTTCATTGATGCTTGTTTATGTTGGCATTGCAGTGCATTTGCTAGAAGCTGCAAAAATATAATTTGCTAGCATGTGTCATTAAAACTACTGCATGTCAAATGTTAGCGTGTTTTTAAATTCTTTGGGTTTTGTGTTAATCTGTATTTCATGTGCATGTAGTGATAGCTGTGAAAGTCCTGTGTTTTGAACTGCATGCATGAGCGGTGGAAACACCAGAATGCTACAGACTTCACTGCCAGCATATGTTCCCCTAACAGGATCAATGTAACGCTTCACTGCAAAGGAAAGCACAGCACCTAAAGCTTCCAAGCCACACTGCCAATGCAGACAGCTTCAGCATGAAGGCAATAAAGAGAACTTGCATGTTTATTACATTAGCCAGACCAAGACATTTGGGCTTGAATGCGCTTAAACAGAATTCTGTTCTAAGGCGGCATCTACATTAGTGGCCCGTTTGTTTTAGACATGTGGCACTAAATATAATGCTTAACTTTGAACTTTTCACTACTGAATTGCGTATGTTTGCAGCGTTTTTAGTAAAGCAGTTCTTTGCCAGAAATAAGTTTATCTGCTGAACTAATTTTATTAAGTTTTTTATTCAACGTGCAAACAGGTTTGGTCACGACTTCTGCATGTTAATACACCTCTGTACTAACAAGCATTAGTATTCTTCTTATTGGTGTATCTGTTACCGTCCTCGCACTTCAGTTTATTAAAACGTGTGATAGTGTTTCACACTTACAGACTGACGCCACAGCATTCACAAATACTGACACATGACACAAACTCTGTCTCCCCAGTAAAGAGAGGTGAGACATACCCATGGCTCAAAATTAAAGGAGGCATTCCATCAACTATTCTAGATACCTATCTGTGCGCAGTTTACCTGCCACCCACAGAGTCCCCTTACCACAGGAGGGAGGGGTTCAAACCTCCAATCAGAGAGCATTCATTTTCAGGGCTGCTGTGTGGAGATCTCAATGCCAGGCAGAGAGATGGACTACATCAGTACAGAGGGGAATAGCCACCCGTTTGGACAGAGCCCTGTGTACCACACACACATCACCACACAGAGGAACAGTCATGGCCTGGATACATTGTCAATAGCAGGGCTAGAGGGGATTCTCTGGGCAGATACACACACTCAGCTCTGGGCAGTAGTGTGGTAGACTATGCCAAAACAGACAAGGACCCAGGATGTCAAAGGGGCATTTGTTATAGGGCCACTATAAAAGTGGAAATTAGATACTGAGGTATCTGTGTGAGCAGTAATCTGGGGGGGGGGGGTTACATTTATTCCTTTTCATTATTTATTTTTATACTGATGTTCATAGTGTTAATGTCATGCCAGTAAAGCACCTCTGAATTTGTCATATAACACACGCACACAGTGAGGAAGGTGTCCTCTCCAGGCATTACCATCTCCTACTGACAGAGATACACAGAAAAATACACACAGTCATGCTCATGCTCCTGGATGTGATGAGACTGTATACATAGAGACAGAAAGAGACACAGACCTCGCCATCTACACACACTAAACTACAGACACAAT
The DNA here is from genome assembly GCF_017654505.1 of Polyodon spathula. Lineage (NCBI taxonomy): Eukaryota > Metazoa > Chordata > Actinopteri > Acipenseriformes > Polyodontidae > Polyodon > Polyodon spathula. The sequence goes on from NC_054588.1 coordinate 239,388, forward strand.
GCAGACACACACCCTGACACACAGATTCAGCTGTATGAGCTTTGCAGTTGTAATTGGGTGGAGTCGGCAGGACCTGTATTAATGATGTCAGTGCAGCCCCCCCGCCCCCCCTCACCTTGCTCTGTGGCAGCTCCACTCGGCAGGCCATGTCCCAGGTGAGAGAGAACATGACGGGCATGAAGTTCGAGACAAAGGGCTTGTGCCTCCCGCCCTCCTCCTTACTGAGAACATACACCTGAGAGAGAGAGAGAGAGAGAGAGAGAGATTTACTAGTTACTAGAAACCGCAGCCCGGCAATCCTGCACTGGAGCCCCGCACTGGAGCCCTGCACTGTTGCCCTGCAATCCCCTCATTTGAGTTTTCTTCCTTTTAAAAAAGGAAGTGAGCGCTGAAAACATTGAAAGCGTCGTGCTGTTTGGAACCAGGTAGCAACCGTCTCTAAGGAAGTGAGCGTCAGTGAAAAAGCACTGAAGAGCCGTTGTAGCAGCATAATACATTTGCTGTCTTCTCCTCTTAATTGAGTGGCAGGCTATAGGGCTCATCCTGCACTCCATGCGAGGAGCGCCTTTACTGGATACGCCACTCGAGAGCCCCCAGGCACTTAGTAATACCTCCCTGAGTAACGCTACATTCTGCAGTAGTCATAACAGCACTACCTGCTCAGAGTAACCTCTAGGTAGTCGTTTTCCCCCCAGGTGATAACGGCAGCTAGCAAGTGAAGCAGCACGAGAGGCAGCGTTTCATTACAGTTATAATACGGTCATGTATGGTGGCCGAGAGGTTTTTTTCATGCGTTCCCGTGATGTGTGTTTCTTGAAGCCTCTTGTCATACAAACACCATGCTATTTCAATGTCATTTTTTAAATATATACATATATACTTTGTTTAAACTGATTTTATGGCAATGTCCTTGGTCCTAATTCAATTTTTTTCTCTGAATTCTGGATTTGGTCCGTGTTCTCCGCAACACGGATTTCATAAGGCCCAAGTGTCTGTGTGTGCCAGTGTGAAGCACTGTGGGTAATGTAGTTCCTCAGCTCCTTTACCTGGGCTTGTACTTTCTGGTGGGGTTTGATGGACCCCGGTTTTGACATCACCATGCCCCTCCTCATGTCCTCTCTCTTCAGGCCCCTCACCAACGCTCCCAGATTGTCGCCAGCCTCAGCCCTGTCAAGGTGCTGGTGGAACATCTCGATACCTGGCAAGATCGTTTACATGGTTAAATAAGAACAGTTAAACACAGCTAGTGTGACGAATTCCTCCACTGTTTAATTCAGGATAGCTGCGTGGATAGCCCTGTGAGCAGCTGCGTGGATAGCCCTGTGAGCAGCTGCGTGGATAGCCCTGTGAGCAGCTGCGTGGATAGCCCTGTGAGCAGCTGCGTGGATAGCTGTGAGCAGCTGCGTGGATAGCTGTGAGCAGCTGCGTGGATAGCTGTGAGCAGCTGCGTGGATAGCCCTGTGAGCAGCTGCGTGGATAGCCCTGTGAGCAGCTGCGTGGATAGCCCTGTGAGCAGCTGCGTGGATAGCCCTGTGAGCAGCTGCGTGGATAGCCCTGTGAGCAGCTGCGTGGATAGCCCTGTGAGCAGCTGCGTGGATAGCTGTGAGCAGCTGCGTGGATAGCTGTGAGCAGCTGCGTGGATAGCCCTGTGAGCAGCTGCGTGGATAGCCCTGTGAGCAGCTGCGTGGATAGCCCTGTGAGCAGCTGCGTGGATAGCCCTGTGAGCAGCTGCGTGGATAGCCCAGAGTAGCTGTGTCAATAGCTGTGTGGAGCCCTACAATTGGCTGTGTGGATAGCCCTGTAGCTCTGCGATTGGCTCACCCGTCACAACGGATTTGAAGGCGCGGTTGTGCCCCACAAACTCGCAGTCGTCGCCTTTCTTAATCACCCCCCTCTCGAGGGTCCCTGTCACCACAGTGCCGCGACCTGCAGGGGGCAGCGTAGGGTTACAAATATACAATCACACCAACCTGCAGAGACACACTGTTATGCAATAACACACAGGAACAGCAATCACACACACACACTGGTCTCACCGGGGATGGAGTACACGGCCTCGATGGGCAGCAGAAAAGGCTTGTCCAACTCCCTCTTGGGCAGAGGAACGTAGCTGTCAACAACTTCCAGCAGCTTCATGATCGAATCGACCCCGATCTCAGGACTGCGATTCTGACATAAGAATATTCATTAGACTCCTCATCTCTCTCCCCTCACCTCGTGCACACAATGCTGACCCCACTAATAACAGGTGTTGTCCATCCCTCTCCTCCAGAGCACACAGTGCTGACCCCACTATCACGGGTCTCCTCTCCTCACCTCCAGAGCACACAGTGCTGACCCCACTATCACGGGTGTTTTCTCCCCTTCGTATCCGAACTCGCTCAGCAGTTCTCTGATCTCCAGCTCCACCAGCTCCAGCATCTCTTTATCATCCACGGCGTCAGCCTTGTTCACGAACACAACCACGTGTTCCACGCCGATCTGACGGGCCAACAGGAGGTGCTCCCTCGTCTGCGGCATCTGTCCGTCCGTCGCTGCGACAACCAGGATGCAGCCGTCCAATTGGGCGGTGCCCGTGATCATGTTCTGAGGGGAGCAGACAGACACACACACAAAAAAAAAAACACACATGACAATGTGGAAACTGACTCTGAGCCGGAGCCCTGCTCCAGTCTACGGGACAGCGAGCCAAGGCGGCTGGCTCAGGGAGGCTCTCACCTTCACGTAGTCCGCGTGCCCGGGGCAGTCAGTGTGTGCGTAGTGTCGGTTGGCCGTGCTGTATTCCACGTGCGAGGCGTTGATAGTGATTCCTCGCGCTTTCTCCTCTGGAGCGTTGTCGATATCCTCATACTTCTTATAGCGAGCACCGCCCGCCTCGGCCAGCACTGAGAGAACACAGAACAAATCAACACAGAGACTCACACTGTATTGTACAGCACTGCAATGTGTCTATTGTACAGTATTGCAGTGTGTCTGTATTACAGTGTGTCTGTATTGTACAGTATTGCAGTGTGTCTGTATTGCAGTGTGTCTGTATTGTACAGTATTGCAGTGTGTCTGTATTGTACAGTATTGCAGTGTGTCTGTATTGCAGTGTGTCTGTGTGTATTGCAGTGTGTCTGTATTGCACAGTATTGCAGTGTGTCTGTATGTACAGTATTGCAGTGTGTCTGTATTGCAGTGTGTCTGTATTGTACAGTATTGCAGTGTGTCTGTATTGTACAGTATTGCAGTGTGTCTGTATTGTACAGTATTGCAGTGTGTCTGTATTGCAGTGTGTCTATTGTAGTATTGCAGTGTGTCTGTATTGTACAGTATTGCAGTGTGTCTGTATTGCAGTGTGTGTGTATTGCATTGTGTCTGTATTGCAGTGTGTCTGTATTGCAGTGTGTCTGTATTGTACAGTATTGCAGTGTGTCTGTATTGCAGTGTGTCTGTATTGTACAGTATTGCAGTGTGTCTGTATTGCAGTGTGTCTGTATTGTACAGTATTGCAGTGTGTCTGTATTGCAGTGTGTCTGTATTGTACAGTATTGCAGTGTGTCTGTATTGCAGTGTGTCTGTATTGTACAGTATTGCAGTGTGTCTGTATTGCAGTGTGTCTGTATTGTACAGTATTGCAGTGTGTCTGTATTGCATTGTGTCTGTATTGTACAGTATTGCAGTGTGTCTGTATTGCAGTGTGTCTGTATTGTACAGTATTGCAGTGTGTCTATTGCAGTGTGTCTGTATTGTACAGTATTGCAGTGTGTCTGTATTGCAGTGTGTCTGTATTGTACAGTATTGCAGTGTGTCTGTATTGCAGTGTGTCTGTATTGTACAGTATTGCAGTGTGTCTGTATTGCAGTGTGTCTGTATTGTACAGTATTGCAGTGTGTCTGTATTGCAGTGTGTCTGTATTGTACAGTATTGCAGTGTGTCTGTATTGCAGTGTGTCTGTATTGTACAGTATTGCAGTGTGTGTGTATTGCAGTGTGTCTGTATTGTACTGTATTGCAGTGTGTCTGTATTGCAGTGTGTCTGTATTGTACAGTATTGCAGTGTGTCTATTGCAGTGTGTCTGTATTGTACAGTATTGCAGTGTGTCTGTATTGCAGTGTGTCTGTATTGTACAGTATTGCAGTGTGTCTGTATTGCAGTGTGTCTGTATTGTACAGTATTGCAGTGTGTCTGTATTGCAGTGTGTCTGTATTGTACAGTATTGCAGTGTGTCTGTATTGCAGTGTGTCTGTATTGTACAGTATTGCAGTGTGTCTGTATTGCAGTGTGTCTGTATTGTACAGTATTGCAGTGTGTCTGTATTGCAGTGTGTCTGTATTGTACAGTATTGCAGTGTGTCTGTATTGCAGTGTGTCTGTATTGTACAGTATCGCAGTGTGTCTGTATTGCAGTGTGTCTGTATTGTACAGTATTGCAGTGTGTCTGTATTGCAGTGTGTCTGTATTGTACAGTATTGCAGTGTGTCTGTATTGCAGTGTGTCTGTATTGTACAGTATCGCAGTGTGTCTGTATTGCAGTGTGTCTGTATTGTACAGTATTGCAGTGTGTCTGTATTGCAGTGTGTCTGTATTGTACAGTATTGCAGTGTGTCTATTGCAGTGTGTCTGTATTGTACAGTATTGCAGTGTGTCTGTATTGCAGTGTGTCTGTATTGTGTCAGTATTGCTGCAGTATTGTGTGTCTGTATTGTACAGTATTGCAGTGTGTCTGTATTGCAGTGTGTCTGTATTGTACAGTATTGCAGTGTGTCTGTATTGCAGTGTGTCTGTATTGTACAGTATTGCAGTGTGTCTGTATTGCAGTGTGTCTGTAGTGTGTCTGTATTGCAGTGTGTCTGTATTGTACAGTATTGCAGTGTGTCTGTATTGCAGTGTGTCTGTATTGTACAGTATTGCAGTGTGTCTGTATTGCAGTGTGTCTGTATTGTACAGTATTGCAGTGTGTCTGTATTGCAGTGTGTCTGTATTGTTCAGTATTGCAGTGTGTCTGTATTGCAGTGTGTCTGTATTGTACAGTATTGCAGTGTGTCTATTGCAGTGTGTCTGTATTGTACAGTATTGCAGTGTGTCTATTGCAGTGTGTCTGTATTGCAGTGTGTCTGTATTGTACAGTATTGCAGTGTGTCTGTATTGCAGTGTGTCTGTATTGTACAGTATTGCAGTGTGTCTGTATTGCAGTGTGTCTGTATTGTACAGTATTGCAGTGTGTCTGTATTGCAGTGTGTCTGTATTGTACAGTATTGCAGTGTGTCTGTATTGCAGTGTGTCTGTATTGTACAGTATTGCAGTGTGTCTGTATTGCAGTGTGTCTGTATTGTACAGTATTGCAGTGTGTGTGTATTGCAGTGTGTCTGTATTGTACAGTATCGCAGTGTGTCTGTATTGCAGTGTGTCTGTATTGTACAGTATCGCAGTGTGTCTGTATTGCAGTGTGTCTGTATTGTACAGTATTGCAGTGTGTCTGTATTGCAGTGTGTCTGTATTGTACAGTATTGCAGTGTGTCTGTATTGTACAGTATTGCAGTGTGTCTGTATTGCAGTGTGTCTGTATTGTACAGTATTGCAGTGTGTCTGTATTGCATTGTGTCTGTATTGTACAGTGTTGCAGTGTTTCTGTATTGCAGTGTGTCTGTATTGTACAGTATTGCAGTGTGTCTATTGCAGTGTGTCTGTATTGTACAGTATTGCAGTGTGTCTGTATTGCAGTGTGTCTGTATTGTACAGTATTGCAGTGTGTCTGTATTGCAGTGTGTCTGTATTGTACAGTATTGCAGTGTGTCTGTATTGCAGTGTGTCTGTATTGTACAGTATCGCAGTGTGTCTGTATTGCAGTGTGTCTGTATTGTTCAGTATTGCAGTGTTTCTGTATTGCAGTGTGTCTGTATTGTACAGTATTGCAGTTTGTCTGTATTGCAGTGTGTCTGTATTTTACAGTATTGCAGTGTGTCTGTATTGCAGTGTGTCTGTATTGTACAGTACTGCAGTGTGTCTGTATTGCAGTGTGTCTGTATTGTACAGTATTGCAGTGTTTGTGTATTGCAGTGTGTCTGTATTGTTCAGTATTGCAGTGTGTCTGTATTGCATTGTGTCTGTATTGTACAGTATTGCAGTGTTTCTGTATTGCAGTGTGTCTGTATTGTACAGTATTGCAGTGTGTCTGTATTGCATTGTGTCTGTATTGTACAGTATTGCAGTGTGTCTGTATTGCAGTGTGTCTGTATTGTACAGTATTGCAGTGTGTCTGTATTGCAGTGTGTCTGTATTGTACAGTATTGCAGTGTGTCTGTATTGCAGTGTGTCTGTATTGTACAGTATTGCAGTGTGTCTGTATTGTACAGTATTGCAGTATTGTCTGTATTGCAGTGTGTCTGTATTGCATTGTGTCAGTATTGCAGTGTGTCTGTATTGCAGTGTGTCTGTATTGTACAGTATTGCAGTGTGTCTGTATTGCATTGTGTCTGTATTGTACAGTATTGCAGTGTGCCTGTATTGTACAGTATTGCAGTGTGTCTGTATTGCAGTGTGTCTGTATTGTACAGTATTGCAGTGTGTCTGTATTGCAGTGTGTCTGTATTGTACAGTATTGCAGTGTGTCTGTATTGTAGTGTGTCTGTATTGTGTCTGTATTGCAGTGTGTCTGTATTGTTCAGTATTGCAGTGTGTCTGTATTGCATTGTGTCTGTATTGTACAGTATTGCAGTGTGTCTGTATTGCAGTGTGTCTGTATTGTACAGTATTGCAGTGTGTCTGTATTGCAGTGTGTCTGTATTGTACAGTATTGCAGTGTGTCTGTATTGTACAGTATTGCAGTGTGTCTGTATTGTACAGTATTGCAGTGTGTCTGTATTGCAGTGTGTCTGTATTGTACAGTATTGCAGTGTGTCTGTATTGCAGTGTGTCTGTATTGTACAGTATTGCAGTGTGTCTGTATTGCAGTGTGTCTGTATTGTACAGTATTGCAGTGTGTCTGTATTGCTGTATTGCAGTGTGTCTGTATTGTACAGTATTGCAGTGTGTCTGTATTGCAGTGTGTCTGTATTGTACAGTATTGCAGTGTGTCTGTATTGTACAGTATTGCAGTGTGTGTGTATTGCAGTGTGTATTGTACAGTATTGCAGTGTGTCTGTATTGTACAGTATTGCAGTGTGTCTGTATTGTAGTGTATTGCAGTGTGTCTGTATTGTGTCTGTATTGCAGTGTGTCTGTATTGTACAGTATTGCAGTGTGTCTGTATTGTACAGTGTTGCAGTGTATTGTACAGTATTGCAGTGTGTCTGTATTGCAGTGTGTCTGTATTGTACAGTATTGCAGTGTGTCTGTAGTGTACAGTATTGCAGTGTGTCTGTATTGTACAGTATTGCAGTGTGTCTGTATTGCAGTGTGTCTGTAGTGTACAGTATTGCAGTGTGTCTGTATTGTACAGTATTGCAGTGTGTCTGTACACGTCACCGACAGACATGACATGTCATAGCTCTCAACCTTTATGCAGGGATTTGTTAACATTAGCTAAAAACAAGGCAATAGAATTGGCAACAATTTCAAACAGAATACGTTTACTGTAGAATGTTGCTGTTACAAGGATTGCATAATTAATTAGGGTCCTTACATTTAATATGCAAATAACAACAGGTTTA